>NC_047668.1:60535339-60775339 GCF_011762505.2 Arvicanthis niloticus | reverse complement strand
AGGGGCCATGCCTAGAGCCATGGAGGCCACAGAGCTAACCAGCAGAGGCAGCAGCCATGCCAATGTTTCGTGGGTCCTGGGCCAGTGTCACTGGCCAGCTGGTGCTACCATTAGTGCAGGAACTTAGAGCCCGGAGCTAGGCGGCTGTCATCTTTTCAATTATCTCCCACTACAAGCCTGGACTACAGGGAAAGTTCCAGAGCAGCCATAGATACACAGAGAAAGCCCATTTCAGTAGTAGTAGTTGTTGTAATGAGAAGGAGGGGGAGGAAAGGAAGGAAGGAAGGGAGGGAGAGAGGGAGGGAGGAAGGAAGGAAGGAAATGAAAGAAAGGGAGAGGGGGGAGAGAGAGAGAGAGAGAGAGAGAGAGAGAGAGAGAGAGAGAGAGGAAGAAGGAAGGAAGGAAGGAAGGAAGGAAGGAAGGAAGGAAGGAAGGAAGGGCACAGAACTGGGCTTGAGCACAAGGTTTTGGTGCTGAAACCCTCCTCCACACACTTTACAAAATGCCTGAATAAGTGAACATTTCACCTCATCACCTTGCTGAAGAAGATGTAGCCCATATTCTATTTTAAAACAACAAAGACAAACTCTGCTGTTCCTAAGCCTTTCCCCTCCTCCTGTTAGTTGGTAGAGCCAACAAGTATTGGGTAAGTTCATTGGCTGCAAGAGAAGCTGCTGCCACAAACAGCTAATGCAATTATTTAATTTTTTTTATTTTTATTTTTTTTGCAAAAGTGATTTTGGCTGAAGGCATTGCCTTCTGTAGACATTTTTTAACAATCAAAATAAAGATTCTGATTGTATTTCCAAAGATATCAAAGCTGCCACTATTCATCTGGTTCTTTTCTGACCTTTCTCTAGAAAGTAGAATTTTTCCTTCCACAGGAGGCCTCCAAGCTGGCTGCCGTTTGTGCTTCTGACATGTTTCTAGTGATCCCTGAGAAGTTCCAGCACAAGTCCTCAACGCCACCATCAAGGGGCAGCAGAAAATAACATTTGCTATCACTGCCACTAAGGGTGTAGGGGGAGTATCATATGCTCACATGATGTTGAGGAAAACAGACACTGACCTCACCAAAAGGTCTGGGGAACGCCTGGAGGATGGGGTGGAAGGTGTGCTCGGCAGTGTACAGAATCCACGTCCGTACAAGATCCCAGACTGGTTCTTGAACAGACAGAAAGATGGAAAGTCCAGCCAGGTTCTGGCCAGTGGTCTAGACAACAAGATGCACGAGGACCTGGAGCGACTCAAGGAGATTAGAGCTTATGGGTAGCTGAGCCACCTTGGGCCTTCTCATCCGAGGTCCACATACCGGGACCACTGCCTGCCAGAGCCATACTGTGAATATATTCAAGAAGAAAGGAGACTCTGGGGCTTTGCACTCAATAAATAGTTAAGTTTTTAAAAAGAAAAATAAAGTGGAAATTTTGATGACGGAAGTAACTCCATCCTTTCATCTTTTTCACAGGGCCACCCCTGTCCTCTGGGGCCTCCACCTAGAGCCAGGGAGTCAAGACCTCAGTAGGAAAAAGAAATGTAAACGACAGGAAATGAAAAGTTCACCACACAAAGCATCACATCCGACTCATTGTCTCAAATGTTGTAGATAACCAGTCTTTAGCTTAGGAAGGAAAATCTGAAACAGGACAACTAAGTCACAAATGGAACATTTATATAGTTAACTGTGATAGAAAAACATTCATGGAAGGCAAAAGCTGCATGGGTTCAATGAGATGCAGATGGGACAGCCCTTGGGCAAACGTCTACAGACTAGCTCCCAGAGTGCTAGGACAAGAATAAAACAAGAGAGTGCCCATCCCCATAAGACTCTGTCTTAGTTAGGGTTTTACTGCTGTGAACAGACACCATGACCAAGGCAAGTCTTATAAAGGCCAACATTTAATTGGGCTGGCTTACAGGTTCAGAGGTTCAGTCCATTATCATCAAGGAGCATGGCAGCATCCAGACAGACATGGTGCAGGAGGAGCTGAGAGTTCTATATCTTCATCTGAAGGCTGCTAGTGGAAGACCGGCTTCCAGGCAGCTAGGAATAGGGTCTTAAAGCTCATGCCCACAGTAACACACCTACTCCAACAAGGCCATATCTCCAAATAGTGCCACCCCATGGGCTAAGCAAATACAAACCATCACAGACTCAGAATGATCAAATGACTGAACGAAAAGTGGAAAATGTTGAACTAGAACTCAGTCTGGGCCTCTTCTAATTCCGATTGCCTCCCCAATACTGCCCACGGGCCTTTCAATGAGCATCAGGAAGCATCTGGCATGTGTTCAAAGTGGACCACATAACTAAAACCAACAGCAAGAGGGACAGGAGCTGCTGCTCAGAGGTTACATTCTGCCAAAACTGAGTGGTTTATGAAATGTCTTAACACTTAGCGCAAAGTGCCAGGTCTCAGGTGCATCTCCAAGTATAAGGTATATGGCAATCTGGGACAAATGGGGGTGCCTGAGGTGATTATGGGGAGCAAAGGAATATGCTTAACAAGATGGCTTTGAAGGTCACAAGCCTCGGCAAATTGGAAATGAAGCAACCTGCTTCGCTGAGGTCTTAGGGGAATCCACCAAGGCAGGTGGACTGAGACACCAAGAAATACAATGTGTTCAAATGGGACTCGATCCCTGAAAGAAGAAAGAGGTGGATGAGCAGGTAAGGTCCATTCGAAAGGCCTTTCTATATAGTAGATTATTCACCAAATAAATATGACTGTAGGAAGGACCCAACACTAAGATGTCAAAGGGGGAAATGTGAGTCAACTATGAGCAGAAGGAAGTATCTGGAGAAGCCTTTTGCCTACTGCTGGCCGCACCTCATGTGTTATTCTTAGCGAAAATTGAAACCCATCAGGAAATCCCCCAATGCACTAATATATCTCTGATGCTGATCCAAAGAAAACAGAGCACAAGAAAAGAAGGCACATTTTTAACATAAGAGGTATGACATTCTTACGTAGGTGAGACAGAACTCCCGAAAACCAAAAGGAACAGGAAGTAGCTTTGTGGACAATGAAGAGTGCCCCCCTGGGCTGGGGAATGCTAGATTGACAAAAGGCTGTGGGTGTGGGCTTGGTGGTGTCCACTTGTAGTCCTGAGCTGGAGGCAGCTGGCTAGAAGTCTAGCCTGATTGGTGAGCTCCAGGCCAGCAAGAGACCCTGCCTCAGAGGAAGTGGTTCCTATTCCTGAGGCCAATGATACCTGAGGTTGTGCTGTGGTCTTCATATGCATACACATATGTACCCTTGCATGTATGTACACATACGTGCACAAGTACACAGGTGAACACACACAATCACACGATGCACATAGGAAAGGAGGGAGTACTGAAGGCAGCATGCTCCTGCACAGAAAGTCACTTAGTGAGTCTGTCTACGAATGGGATTGGAAGACCTGCACTTTATGTCAACTTGACACAAGCTAGAGTTACCTGAGAAGAAACCTCGACTGAGAAACTGCCTCCATAAGATTGGGTTCCAGGCAGAACAATTTATTAATTAGTGATAGATGTAGGAGGGCCTAGACCATTGTGTGCAGTGCCACTCCTAGTGGTCCTGGGTTCTATAACAAAGCAGGCTGAGCAAGGCACAAGGAGCAAGCCAGTCAGCAGCACCCTTCCAGTGGCTTCTGCATCAGTTCCTGCCTCCAGATTCCTGCCTTGGTTTACCCCCAATGGACTATAGCACAGGATTTGTAAGCAGAATAAACCCTTTCCTCCCCACACTGCTTTTGTTTATGGTGCTTCATCACAATAATTAGAAACCCTAACTAAGGCATTAAGTAAGGGGTTACCTTGGGAACCAGGAATGGATGAGGATGCTGGGGGTAGAGCACATAGCTACTTTGTTTTTGGTAGTAGAGATTTTTTTTCACCTGTGAATATACTCCATTTTACTGCAGCCACCCATTCTTGTTCTCTCCCCATCTTCTTCCCTCCGCCCCTCAGTCTTTCTCCGTATAACCAAGCAGCAGCACAGACTGAAATGTTACATTTTGTTAAAACCAGGTAAGCAGCTTGGCCTAGAGTAGCCACTCAGCAGGTAAGAGCCTGTACTGCACCTGAAGAAGATTCAAGATCAATCCCAAGCTCCAGCTGGAGTCCAATGCCCTTTTCTGACTTCTTTGGGCTCCTCACTCAAACATACACATATTTGCACACAGACATACATATACACATGATGTTAAAAATAACAAAAATAAATCTTAAAAAAAAATCCAAGAGGCTTATAAACTGTTCTAACACTCTGGGGACATTCAACAATGTCAGCTCTCAGATAGAATGAGAAACTAATATTTGGATATAATTTTAAACAATGAGAAAGAATAGACTTTAATCTATAAATTATTGGGACCTTGGGAGACTATGGCCATATATTTGGGAGTCCCATAGCAGCAAGGAAAGGGAGCATCATGTAAACTTTAAAACAAAGTAATAGCAGCAGTCCCACTGGGACCGAGAGGACAAGAAAACTATAAACCAGTGTAGCCATGAGCAGATGTCTCACAAACTCATATTTTTAAAAAGGACATGTTCACAAGCAGTAACGGAGGATGTGTATCTAAGAACCGACGTTAAAGGATGAAGGGCAAAGTGTTCCAGTTAACGAGGATTTACAAGGTACTCTATGGTAGGCTCACCTCACAGAGACAGTGAGAGAAGCGGGCAGGGAGAAGAAAAGAGGGGAAAAAAGACTAAAAAAGGAAAAGAGGCAGATGATAGGGCCAGACGGAGATGAGAAAGACGGGTCAGGGTTGAGAAAATGGCGTGGTACTAGCACCAGCTACAGGGCAAGAACAACAGTTTCTCAACTCTAAGCATATGACAGAAGAGTCAAGGAAAAGAGAAATTCAGAGCCAGGCATGGTGGCTCAGGCCTGTTATCCAAGCACTGGGGAACCTGGTGCAGGTGATTCATAAGTCTGAGGCTAGCCTGGGCTACATAGTGAGACCCCCTATCTTTAAAAGAGAGAGGGAGAGATGGGAAATGAAGCACACAAGAACCTAGAGAGCAAGGCATAACCAATCGATGACATCAAACAGACCGATGACAACCCAGCAGAGTGGAGGAATTTGCAAATGTCACTGCAGAACCAGCAAAAAATTTGAAATCTTATTGAGAATGGGAAAGGAAAGGTAGGAGGAACTTTGGAAATGTGTTCTACTTTGAAGTGTGTTGGGGGAGGAGGCTGCAGCTGTTGGGAATGACTTGGGTCCTCTTTGACCCTGTTCACCAGAACATGTGATTTTTTTCCTTTCTTCTTTTTGTTTTTATTTGGGGGGGGGTGTTTTGTTTTGGGGAGAGCTTTTTGTTGTTGTTGTTGTTGTTGTTGCTTTTGTTTTGCAAGACAGAGTTTCTCTTCATAGTCCTAGCTGTTCTGCAACTCACTCTGTAGACCAGGCTGGCTTCGAACTCATAGAGATCATTCTGTCTCTGCCTCCCAAGTGCTGGGATTACAGGCATGGGCTACCACCACCCAGATGTGATTTTTTTTAAAAAAATGAATGTGGTGGTCAAACTACAGTCTTGCAACAGAGGGATAGCTGTCCTAAGAAAGCTGGGAGGTCCTCCAAGGGGAGATTGGGAGATGTGTCATAGGGATAACCAAGAAACATAATAAAGATTTGAATTATGATTGTGCACACAGAGCTGTAAAGCCAGTTTCTAAATCAACAGCAATCAAGGTCACAGTAGCAAGTTTAGACAGTCTTTGCTTTAACATCCAAAGGGACTTTCTAATCATTCATTTGTCAGGCAAGTATTGATGGAGCATCTTCCCTGTGACGCTGTGCTGAGGAGGCATGACAATTCTCAACTCAACTCATGAGCAGGCAGAACTTCAGCCACACCCTCAAGCTGTCTGTAGTTGAGCCACACAAAACACCAATGACTGAATGAAGCTCATGTGAGAACTCACTCTGGGTTCTTTTCTCAACATTAAATTCATTTTCATTTAATTTTATTTATGGGCAAAAAAAAAAAAAACAAAAAAAACCCTAAAGACACAATCAGGAACATGGGCCAGCAGGTGTGACTTTGCATATTTCTTTATTCAGGGTTTAGACTGTGGTTCCCTCTCCCATGGCATGTTTTGTCTAGCTGTCTGGCTTGTAGCATGAGCTGTCCCACAAACAATTCATCACGCTGTAAGAAGTGCACATTTGGGGGACAGAGAGAGCACACGCTGTGTGGTAAAATGTAAATTGCCTAAACCTTGACCACAGGTAATTTCTTAGCGCAAAGGCCATGAGCCTGTACTGAGCCATGGGTGACACCCTCTCCCAGGCAGAGTCAGCCTGGAAGACATGCTTGTTAAAAACCACAAACCAGCAATGGCTGAGGAACTCTCATACAGTAGCAACTTCTGGATGGTTCTTTGGAGAAAACAATGTTTGGAAAAGAAAGATTTTATTACCAGATGCAGATTTTGGCAGTAGAGGCCTTAATGATGTTGGGATAGCACTTTGCAAAGATCTCCTTTTGATTGTCTTTCCATTCAGCCACTTGATCTAGCCAGCTGTGCCGGTGAACTGTCTTTTCAGTAAAGGATGCACTTTGAAGACTAATGGAATTTACCCGTGGAACGAAACATCTTCAGCAATGTCAATTATATGGGTCCACAGGATAGACTCTGCTCAGACAGAAGCAGGTATTTGGGAGCCTCTCATACTTCAGAATTTACTACTGGCACTCGGCACCGCGTTTCTATCTACTGTGATGATATGCTTTTGGATCAATGTGGAAGAAAAGAAGTCCAGGCAAAAAAATAAAATAAAATAAAGGGGGGTTATGGATGGAGGGGTGGTAGAAGAAAACAGTCTGGGTCCCTTGGGGGCTCAATATTCCTGAGTCATGAAACTCTCCAGATTTTCCATTCTCCAGAATCACTAGAAACATCATGTTCCTGTTTGGAGTCATAAAGACAACATTAGGGTGATTTTAGTGCAAAAGAGGGAAAGTTTTTCTTTGTGGCGAATTTAATTATGATACCAAGGAAACAGACAACTGTTCCGGGACAGAGCCAGGGATGACAATTGCATCCCAAGGATTCTGCGTTCAGCCACGGCCATCAAGACCAAGCTTCAGTCTCCCAGAGGAGGACAGAATATGTTTGTGTTAGAGCTCTCAGTCAGCAGAGCAAATCTGGATTGGGTATTTACCACAGCCTTCATGCAGATTTAGAAAACTATGTGGCATAGGCAGATTTTCCAAGGCAGAGCCAGTGCTTTGATCTTCTGGGGGCCCTAACATCTGTTCTTGTCATCTGTGCATTCAGTGCATTCATATGCTCATGGCAAAGCTCCTAGCCGTACGAAGGACCAACAGGCTGAGGCCCTAATGAGTTCTGTAATGCATCCAAAGCTATCAGAGCAACGATGGATGCTATTGAGAAAGGCCTATCTCATTAACACATAGTACGAAGCAATCAGTCCCTTGGGTTATAAAATAGTCTATGCACGACTGAACAGAAAATGGTGCTTTAGAAGTGGACTCGGAATTTCTGAGCTTGGTGCTCTCTGTAAACAGTGTCCATGATTAAAGTCAGGATGGATTTTAGTTCATACATAGGACACTAGCCGTTACCTCCTCAAAGTTTCCTCTAAGTTAAAGAAGTACTGGGTAGCTACATCTCATGGTGCTCAAAGAACACCCTGCTTCTCTGGATCCAGGTTCATGTCACAGTGAGGTGCTTGGGCTCACTTGGAAAGTCTTGCCCTACTTTCAGTGGTCAGTTTTCCTCCAGAAGGGTCTCCCTGGGCCTGAAGAATACCAGACTTATGAGGTTGAACATTCATGATACACATCTGCATGGAATGCAGGCACGAGAGAATACTGCTCTGTGCCAGTCTGGCTAAGTTGGTATGATCACCTCTTCTATCATTGGCTGACTCAGTCCTTCCTCCCAGTGGCTGGCATGGTGTGAGCATACCTTATACCACTGGCCGACTTGGTATTGATTACACCTTGTACCACTGGCTGACTTGATGTGATCACCTATCACTGGCTTATTTAAGGTGATCACCTCTTCAATCACTAGCTGAGGATGATCAGCCCCTTCTATCACTGACTGGCTTGGTGTGATCGCCCCTTCTATCACCAGCTGGCTTGGTGTGACTGCCCCTTCTATCACTGGCTGGCTTGGTGTGATCGCCCCTTCTATCAGTAGGTTCAGGGTCTCAGCCCATAGGCTTCTTCAGTTCCAGAGCCAAATGTTCTAAGAATGTGGTGTTGTGATTAAAAGGCAGAGTCTATGACAGCCTGGGGATGAGAAAACTTCTCACATGTTGAGAAAAGAGATTTTTTTTACATTTTTGGGGGGGTTGTGGGTGGAGGCACACACTAGGGCACGTTTGTGAAAGTCAGAAGACAACTTTGGTAAGCCAATTCCCTCTTTCCACCTTTCTGTGGGAAAGCCATCAGGCTGTGCCGCAAGCCACTTTACCCACCGAGCCATCTCTGCAGCCACAAGAGTTCTTACTTTCTAAATGAGGAAAGTTTCTATAACCTTTAGTGTACGTACAAAAACATTATAAAAATAAAAGCATACACCCACACAAAACATGTACATCCATGCACGTAGCAGCATTTTTATAAGATTCTAAATTGCGGAGTGTTCATAAGCAGAATGTGATATATCTATACAATGTAGTATTCTTCAACAATAAAAAGAAGTCAAATACTTATGTATTGCACAGTACGGATGAACTTTGAAACAGTATGCTAAATGAAAAAAAAAAATCGGACGCCCTGACACAAAGCCAGACATAGGAGGCCACACATTGTATAAATCTGTATGTAATTGAATATCTAGAATAGGCAAATTTATACAGATCAAAGCAACAGAGTGGTGTCCAGAGCCTGTGGAGCAGAGGATGGGGAAAGGCAGCTAAGGTCAAGGCGTCTCTTTCATCTGTTACCTATGGATACACCAGTGTGCTTATCCATCTATTCGTGGGTATTTTTCCTACCTGGAGACTATCTGTTAGTAATGACCTGAGTGGTACAAGGTTTTGCATGAACAAACATCGTGTTCTTGAGAATATACCTAGGAAGGGAGTTGTGGGTAACATGATAACTTTAGCTTTTTGAGAAATTGTCAAACTTTTACCAACAAGACAGCAAGCAGCCATATTATTTGCTTTTGTGGTGTTAGAGACTGAACACACGGTTTCCATATAGCCAACGATGTGTAAGCAGTCAGTTTTCTACATCCATGCCAACACATTGACGTTCTACCTGAAGTTTCTTATTGTAAGGCCAGCCAGATCCCTCAGCAGGTAAAGGTGCTTGCTATCAAGCCTGATAGCCTGAGTGTGCTCCCTGAAACCCACAGTGGAGAGAGAAAGGTGTGCTCTGAGCTCTGCACACTCACCTTGGTACCCTAGGCATGTGTGTGCCTGCCTGCCCCTCCCCTCTCCCCTCCATCTCCCCTCCCCTCCCCCTCCTGTCCCCTTCTTCCCCTCCCCCTCTCCCTTTCTCCTTCCCTCCTTCCCTCCTCCTCCCCCTCCTTCTCCCCTCTCCCTTCCTCTCTTCTTCCCTCCTCCTCCCCCTCCCCTCCCTTCCCTCTCCTCTTCCTTCCCCCTCTCTTCTTCCCTCCCCCTCCCTCTCCTCTTCTGTCCCCCTCCCCTCCCTTCCCTCTTCCCTCTCCCTCCTCTCCCTTTCCCCTCCCCTCCCCTCCCTTTCCCCTCCCCTCCCCCTCTTTTTCCCCTTCCCTCCCCCTCTCTTCCACTTTCATCTCCTCCCCTCCCCCTCTCTGTGTATGTGTTGTCTCTCTATTACTGCATTTTAAACATCTTTTCTAAATTTTAGATAACAGACTATTACCAACTGTATAATTTGCAAATATCCCCCCCATTCTCTAACAGAAAACCATTTTTTTTGTATAGTATCCTTTGACACACAAGCATTTTCAACTTTTATGAAATCCAATTAACCTTTTTTGGAGGTTTGTGCTTCTGGCATCATATCTGAGAAACCACTGCCAAATACAAAGTCCTGAAGATTTGTCTTGATTGTTCTCCTAAGAGTTTAGGTCGTTAGCCTTTACGTTTAGGCCTTTGATCTGTCCTGGTTTTTTATACAGTGTGATGTGGGGCTTCAGATCCCTCTGTCTGTGTGGAGACCTGCAGGTTCGCCAGCACCATTTCTCTTCAGAAGCTCTTCCCCTGTGAACATCTGAGCACATACTCAGACGTCTTAGTTCCAGTTCTCTGGTCTGTATGCCAAGCTTGAGCCTGAACCTTACTGCAGCAACATGAACAGCTTCATGGTACCCTCTGCTCTCCAACCTCACCATCCTTTTCCAAGACTGTTTTGGGTATTCTGAATTTAGATGGGCTCGTCTTCCCTCCCCTTCACGAGCCTCGGGTTTGCGTTACTTCTCTATTTGTAAAACCCAGACTCTGTGCCCATGCAAAATAGGCTAAGTGGTACCTCAGTTTCCTTTCTGCCTTTCTGCCATCTCTGTGCTTTCCAAGATAATCTAGAAAGGGCTTGAAACAGGCTGGAACTCCTCGGACTCCTGTATCCCACATAAAGAACAAGCTTGGGCACTTGGCCAATCATTCCCATTTGGAATGAATGCCTGTGAGAAGCTTAACTCTTTCCAGAGAATGGAAAGCAGTGGCTTATGAAACCACACAGCTGATGTGAAGAGAGTGAGGTAGCAGGTGAGGAGAAGAGTCCAAGATGGGCTTGCATCTAGAAAATAAATCAACTGTTTCTTTTAAAAACCTTTTTTTTTTTTTTAATCAAGCAGAAATAAAGCATCTGCAGTATATCTCCAAAGACAGACTCAACAGACATGGGCCCAAGGGGGAAAAATCACCATTTTATTGACATCCTTTGTAGACTCTGACAAGAAAGAATGCACCTTTGTCTCTGTACATTGATCCGGGGTCAATATCGCAGTCCTTTTCTGTTTACTTCTAATACGTCTGCTTCACTGAACTAAATAGGGCAAGAGTTTTCAGGAATGTCACCATAATGCAAAAAGCAGCATGAATGACCTGGACCACAGAGGCACAGGAGCACTGTGACAGTACCAAGTTTAACAGCTGTCCTGGGGTGGGGGTAGGGGACAGAGCCTGGACAAGAAGAGCCTCTTCTGCTTTGCTTGGCTTTCTTAGACAGTGCCTAATGTCCTCATGACAGCAGTCACGCAAAAACAAAGGAAAAGACCAAAAAAGCTGCCATTTGCCCTGCTACCCAAGTCCTGCCTCACCCCCTGCAGGGCTCGGTAAAGGCAGATGCCACATCCATTGGGCAGCCCGGCTCCAAGAGGCCCTAACTTTGTGCAGCCACGCAGCCCCTGTCTATCTACTCTCCATTACAAACCGTTCTCTAGAAATTCTAAGATGGAGGTAACTCCTGATGAGGCGCTTCAGTTGGCTGTGTGCGAAGGCAGAATGCATTAGGAGGTAAGAGAACACGATAAAACCCAGAACAGCTTTGTATGTTATTAAAATGAGCACTGCTCCATTTATAAATATATCCCTCAAATGGCAAGCCAAGTTCAAGCAGAGTCTAACGTGAGAGGGGAAATTTAATATGATCGTGGACTCCCCGAAAGTGAAAGAAAATATGTAACATGGTTACTGTTGCAAGCCCAGCTGTAGAGTTAGGACTGATTTAGAGACAGGGGGAAAAGGGTATATTTTTAGGTTGTGTTTCAGAGGCTATCCAATAATATGGCAAAGACTGGGATCAGATGATGTCAAAAAAGCTGGCCAAAAGAACGAACAGATGTGCTACTACACGCGCTGCAGGCGTGTCTCATTATTAGAATATTCTGGAATAGCTAAGAGGGGTCAGCAGAGGTACTGACCATGTAGTATTTCACAGTGGCTGTAGAATTCCACAGGCTTGTGTCTTTGTGTCTAAATTTTTCCGCCTGTTTTTTTTTTTTTTTTAAAGGTTTCCTTTTTTCTTCCTGGCTTTGATAGTCACACGGGGCTCCCTTGCAGTGCAGGGTGACTATCTCCCAGAGGCAGTAACCCTTCCATCCGCTCTTGTCACCTCTCCTCAGTTCTGGCCTCAGCCTCACCCATGAAATTTTTCCTTGGGAGTTCACTTTTCTTCACCCTTTTGAAAAAAATCACACTTTTAGAGAAAAGGTCAAGTGAGCATGACTCCCCTAGCGCAGAGCCGGATTGGGAATGACCTTCAACTGTGGATGTCAATCACTCCAGGGCCCTAAATAGCTGCTTATTCTTCAACTCCACAGGGGACCATCAGCCTGAGATGGATGGGGCCCAGTAAAGCTTTAAATTAAACATAAGCCATAGATTTACTTTAATATTACATAGAGAAGGGTCTAGAACAATTCTCCCAACTATTGATACGTAGTGATGGAGGCTATATATTTAGATACAATTCTACTAAGACAAAATGATTTTAAGGTTCAAAGTTATCCTGTCTAAACTTGTCACTAGCCATTAAAATGTGACCAGTGTTAACCAAGGAACTGCATCGCAAACTTTATTTAACATCAATTCACTTAAATCTAACCTTAAAATAGAAACACTATAAGTTGTTTTAATTTTACTTACAACTTTACTGATCAATCACTCCTCCACTTGGTTTTAAGTTAATATTTAAAGTCATGGTATACACACTGGCACACATATTTCCAGCATTCCCCAATAATTTGAAAAATGCTGACCACTTGGCGAGACAATATTTTGAACATACCATAATGAATAAAATGTATCAGTTGTGATAGCATTGCCAACTTGACAGAGTCAGCTAAGGGACACGGCTTGAGGAACACTGTGAAAGATTATCTAGGTTAAGTTTGCCTCCGGGATGCCTCTGGGGGATTCTCTGGGAAGACCCAGCCACTGTGAGTAGTACTATTCACTAGGCTGGGATCCAGGCTGTATAAAACAGAGGAAGAGAGCAGAGAACCAGCATTATCACTTCCTTCATCCTATTGTGGATGTGATGGTGTGACCAGCTACTTCAAGGTCCTGCCACCTTGGCTTCCCTACCAGGAAGGACTGTAACAAGACCATAAGCCAAATAAGCCTTTCTCCCTAAACTTGCCGTTCTTCAGCATTTTATTGCAGCAACTAGAAGCATGAGATATTGTTTAAATTCATTTGGTTTCTTACTGTCTTAATGTAGCTGTTAGAATAGTTTACATTATATAGGTAGCTTATATGATCTTTTGTATGGTCCCAGTCATCAGAATAATTGAACATCTCTGACCAAAGGGACAGCAGAACTGTAGCATCAAGCAGAGGAAGGAAGGTTGGACACAAGCACTACTATTTGCATTGTTTCTTTGGTTCTTATTGAGAGGATTGGTTTCTTTCAAATAGCTGAGGAAACAAAAATGTTTAAAGCTTATGTGTTTAATTGTGAGATGATAAGAAAGACATTCTCACATTGTTGTCCGGTCCTTTCCCCTAAAAATACATTCTTAAACTAAGAAGTAAATACTTGGAGTGGCAGCTGGGGAAGTGGTTCAGTCAGTAAAGTCCATTGTATAAGCAAGAGGACAGAAGTCCAGATCCCCAACACACACATAAAAGTAGGAGCTGCTTTTGTAGCATAGAGACCCATCTGTAACCCCAGGGCTTGGGGCAGGATGAGATGGGAGGATCTTTGTAAGGCAGGCAAGCATAAGGAATAAGCTAACAACCTGGGACTCCGCTTGGCTTGGGCCATGTGCATACTTCTCTCTTCTAATAATGGATTTGGCATTACCTGCATGTACTGTGCATGCACACCTCTCTCTGAAGAATGCACCTAGCAGCCTGACTAAGCCCCACCACTTGCATCAGGCTGCACAAATATTCCTCTCTAAACAATGGAATAGATGTTCCTTTTTTTAACAGACACTCAATTTAGATGTTCTATTTGATTGTACTCTGGGTTCGTCCCAACATTTGGGGGCCGGGGGGAGGATCCAATCTAGACTGGTTTAAGGTGCATACAAAATAAAGCAATCTGTATCCTCTAAGTGAACATTTAGATAGAATTTGCTGCTTACCAGTTATGCCCATACCTATGCCCCAACCGCAATCTGCAAGACTCCAGGCTGCAGCCCTTTTATTTTCTGAATTCCAAAGAACTCTTCATATTGAAAGGAGCACAAGATCTCGAAGAGTGCCTGGTGCAGTCGTTATTTTTCTCATTGCTGCAACGGAGCGCATGACAAAAGTCCCTTAACATGGGAAGGAAGGATTTATAATGGCTCACAGTTGAGAGAGTAGGGCCCATCACAGCGGAGAAGCAGGGTGACAGGAACAGGAAGCAGATGATTATATTGCAGTCAGGAGGCAAAGACAGTGACTGAAGGTGCTCAGCTCACTTTGTCTCTTCTGTCCAGTTCAGGACCTCAGCCACTGAAGGTGCTGCCCTCAGACAGTGTGTCCCTTCCCACTTCAGTTAACCTTCTAGACAGCTGCTGATAGAAAGACACCCCATGATGCTGGTCTCTTCAGTGATTTTAAACCCTGGTATTTGACATTAATCACGACAATCAGTGACTGTAGGAGCATGCTCCGTCTCCTTCCAAGCATTTCCCTTACCATCACCCTAGGACAATGTTCAGCAGCCAGCTGCTATTCTTTGATCCCTTAGAAAATGTATCTTATTCTCTCTGCCCTTCATTCTTTGCATCTGAGTTTGTTCTAATGTGAAGGCTTCCTCCAACTCTGTGGGATGACAGCTAAGATTCTGGCCTCTGCAGTCAAACTATACAAACCCCAGTTTTAACTCCATGACAGCTACACTTCCTGAAATTGGGGGTCAGACTACTTAACCTTTGAAGCCACAATTTTGTCATTTGTTTGAAAAAGAGAAGAAGATGAGACTGTGCCATCACACCAACCAACACTGCCTGAAACACACCAGTGCAGACTCAAGAACGTGTATGCTGGGAAATGCAGTTATTGCTGTCCTTATGAAACATGATTTAATTACGTAAGACAAAAACTTAATGGTTTCCATTGTCATCCTTTAGCATGTAAGGAGCAAATTAGTTTGGATTGTGTTGTGTTAGAATGCTGGGCTTGGGAGGGGGAGGAGAAACAGGAGTGAAGCCCTGAGGGCCAGCAGAAAGAATGGAAACAGGCAACCTTGGGAGGTGGGAGGTGAGAGGTGGGAGGTGGGAGGTGAGTGGTGGGAGGTGGGAGGTGGGAGGTGGGAGGTGCGAGGTGGGGAGACCCTCTAAGACATACCAGAGATCTAGGAGGTGAGAGATGCTCAGGAGTCAAAGGGATGGACCTTAGATGAAATGCCCTACAGTGGGGAGAGGAAACTTGTAGAGTCCATCTCCAATAGAAAGACATGGCATCGAGTGGAGGAATGGGGTTGCTATCCCACAGTCAAAAACTCTGACTTAGAATTGTATTTGTCTAAAAGAAGTGCAGGGACAGAAATGGAGAAGAGACTGAGGGAAAGGAGGTCCAGTAACCTGTCCAAATTGGGAGCCAGCTCATGGGGAGGCTCCAAGGCCCAACACTATTACTAATGCTGTGGTGTACTTGCAAACAGGAGCCTAGTGTGGCTGTTCTCTGAGAGGCCCAACAAGCAGCTGAAAGAGTCAGATGCAGATACTTACACCCAACCACTGGACAGAAACTGAGGACCCCTGTGGTTGAATTAGGGAAAAACCAGAAGAAGCTGAGGAAGAGGGTGACCCTATAGGAAGACCAGCAGTCTCAATTGACCTGGATCCCCGAGATCTCTCAGACACTGGTCTGGCCTCAGTGAGAGAAGACGCACCTAACCCTCAGGAGACTTGAGGCTCCAGGGAGTGGGGAGGTTCGGTGGGGTGGGGTGGGAGGTACAGACATCCTCTTGGAGATGTGGGAGGATGAATGGGATGAGGAACAGTCAGGGGATCTACTGGAAGGGAGATAACTACTGAACTGTTTAAAAAAAAAGATTAAAGAATTTTAAAAAAATGTTGGGTTTTAAAACTTGCTGTTCAGAGGAGCCCCGTTTCAGTTCTTGGCACCCACATGGTGGCTCACAACTATGTAACCCCCCAGGGAACCTGATGCCCTCTTCTGGCTTCTGTGGGCACCAGGCATGTACATGCTATGCATACATACATGCAGGCAAAGACCCATACACATAAACTAAAAATTAAATCTATAACAATATGAAAAGCTTTGCATTGCTGGCTTGATTTTCATTAAAAAAAAAAAATGTTAGATGGGTTTTGTCCTTGTGGTAATGGCCCCCAAAATGCTTCTCATGTTGTGTAATTCTGTGACATGGCAGCTGTGATCAGAAGTGACTCCTACAAACCAAAATATATGTGAAGTCTGAAAAAGGTTAAAGATATTCTATGTCTTGTGATATCAACTATTCAATCAGGACTTAATAATTCTTTTTGTAAAAACAACAACAAAACAAGTACATTCATTTCATTAGTATGCAAACTAGCTTTTGTGAGATTCTATGTATACCAAAAATGTCTTAAAATGTTTGACTGTATACTTATTTTATAGACATGTTATGCCCAGTGTTGAATAAAAGCTGGAGCAGGGTGGGGGTGGGGCACACAGAGGAAGGAGTCGTGTGTGGAAAAAGTTTTAAAAGCCCTGGACTAAAGCACCATAGTGTGCCGACTGGGACAGAGCAGGGAACAAATTCTATGAGAACTCTGCCAATAATTTATAATACTAACTTTCCTTATTCATATCTCCCTCGGTCTTATTTTCTAATATTGCCAATAGAACCATTACAACTGGTATCTTGATGTGAGAGGAAACTGTAAAGATAAAACAAGACACTAGGTTCAAAAGACATCAGAATGAATAGGTGCAGTAAACATCTAAGATACCTTTGCTACTCACATTTGAAGGGGTCTAGTCACTTAGTGGACTGGTTAGTGGACTAGCACTGGTTAGTAATCGCCTAACTGAGATGTTGGTGCAGAGCCTAAAGGAGATGGCATACAGGAGAAGGAAGAGAGGGAAGCGTGGAAATGGCATGCTCCCAGTTGCAGGGAAGCAAAGAACAGTATCATTAAGTCTGATGGAACTCATAAATCACTAAGGGAAGCGACACTGATCATCTAGAGAAAGGGTTTTGCTTGCAGTGGAGACCACTGTCACTCAAAAGCAGCAGCATTCAGTCTGTTGGAGGTCCATGAGTTTAGGGTAGCAAGCTCGTAGTCCCCACAGTTTATAGTCTGATGTAAAACCAGAAGTTAAGACTAGTTGAATAAGATGATTTTGCAGCTGTTTGGAGAGCAACATGGCCAATTGAGATTCAGAGCAGGATGAACCCATCTGCCTGGAAGAGAGGAAAAGCCAAAGCTAAGAGCCCATCACAGACACCCAGACTCAGTCCAAGGGACTTTTGGTTATACTTTCCCAGGCTGAGCTTACACGTATTCCCACCTAAATGGAAAACAGAGTGTGTTTCCGAGAGTGGGATCCCAGAGGTATGAAGAAAGGCCATGTGAGAAAGGCCAGCTGCTGTTTCCTGTGGCCTATGCTGCCTCTAGCTCCTGGTAAGGTTATTAAAAAGTTAGTTTTCCTTGCCCTACTTTGCCTCCAGCACCCACAATGTTCTGGGGCTAACCTCCCTAACTTCCACAACTTTCATGGAGAACAATGAAGTCAGCGATGGGGAAGCCCACCCCTCTCCACCCACCTCCTACCGTAGGCACTTCCTACCACTCCAACAGGCTCGGCCCAGT
Source organism: Arvicanthis niloticus (assembly GCF_011762505.2). Taxonomy (NCBI): domain Eukaryota; kingdom Metazoa; phylum Chordata; class Mammalia; order Rodentia; family Muridae; genus Arvicanthis; species Arvicanthis niloticus. Next base: position 60,757,655 of record NC_047668.1, on the reverse strand, counting down.
AACTCAAACTCAGGGCCTCTTACCCTCACCCGGTGATTAGTAACTTATTCTGGGCCTCCATAGTTGGGAGAACAAGAACATGTGTGTCCTAAATTCCTCTCTGAATTTGCCTTTGCTCAGTTTTAAATTTTAATAGCTATCTAGTTCCAAAGTTGGCCACTAAGCCATGTTCTCTGAGCTGGGGGAAGCCGGTGCTTCAGGCTCTTTATGGGTCCTGTGGGTCCTCTGTCCATCCATTGAGCTGTGAAGACGGGCTGATACGTCATAAATGTCAACTGTGGGGAAAACACTGGACACACTGGCCTTTTTCAGAATTCTTTCATAGTGACTTGGAGGAAACACCCTCTGGTTCCAGCTTAGTGGCTGGCACCTCGCCTTTCATGTGGCTTTTGAAGCACAACACCCTTTGGGCCTTTGTAATTCTCTTCTCCACTCTTGTTTGCATTGCCTAGATCATGATGCCTTGCCTGCAGAATGCAGTCTTTAAAACTAGTAGTGGCTGAATAGACACACAATACAACTTCAGGATTTTCTTTTAGATGAAAAGAACCTTGCTTTTTTTTTTTTTTTCCTGTACAGTTTTCTGCGGTTGCTGTAACAAGTTACTGCAAGCTTGGCAATTTAAAACAACACATTTGTTCTCTTCTAGTTCTGGATGTCAGAGCCTAAAACTAGTTTTGCTGGGTCCAAATTAAGGTCGTGGGGTGCAGCCTTCCCTCTGGAGGCTCTGAGGACAATCCTTCTCTTGTCTTTTCCAGATTCTAAAGTCCTATGCCTTGCATTCCTGGGCTCTTGGCCACTTCCTCCATATTTAAAGGAAGCTTTTGTTTCAATACCTTACCTCTCTCTCTCTCTCCTGTGCCAAAGCTTTCTTTCCTCCTCTGTCATCTAGAACATGACCAGATGCTCCAAGGGCAATACCTCATCACTGAAAAATTCTCTTAATCATATCCACATCCTTGACACATTAGGTAGCATTCCTGGACTCCAAGCATTGGAGACCATGACAGACTACCACACTGACAGGTGGAAGGGACCCAAGAGCAAATGCTCTTCTGTCTCCTCTGCTCAGCATGACCTGTCTAAAGTGAGGCCAGCAGTGACAACCCTCAGAGCCTCACAAAAGGAGGAGCTACTAGCAATAGGAGGCTCACAGGGCTCCCTCACTCAATATTTGAAGAAGCTGATGACTCCTCATAAGATATCTGCCAGGCCCGACAGACTCTGAAGCTATATGGTAACTGAGCACTGGCTGGGGGAAGGGCAGAGACTCTTCCATAGCAGCCCTGCCTGCATATCATTCATGGGGATTCTTCAGTGGGCCAGCTTTCCATGAGATGTCCTGGCTGCCAGGGAGACTCTGTTTATACAGCAGCCATGAGGGGGGTTCTCTGTGAGGAACACTGTGACGGAAGTCCTTGTTTCATCGAGCTGAACTTAGATGGAATTCTTCCTTAGTCTGTCAGTGCCCTATCTAGTGTGACAGACATTTCCTCATATCCCATCAAGGAAAGTCATGTGACAGTTTCCTCCCGAAGATCTGAAATGTTGTTGGGAAAGGCAAGGCAGCCCTGTGCTCTCCCTGAGATACTATGGATCCAGACAGAGCCACTTAGTCCATTTTTATGCTGTTATAACAGAGTACCAGACACTGGGTAACTTAAAACAAACAAAAATATATTGGCTTGTAGTTCTAAAGTCTGGAAAGTCTAAAATTGAGGAGTGGACCTCTGGCAAGGGCCGCTTTACTGTGGAATAATCCAGAAGAGGTAGAAGTGAGGGAAGAGAACAGCCAAACTTGCCCATACTCTTGACCGTGGCAGTGACCGTCGATTCACTCTCCTGGCCTGCCTGGCTCTCATTAGCCCCTCTTCCCAACACTGTTGTGCTGGGGTTTAAGGTAAGGTCCCATACCCATTTTTGTGGGTAAACTGTGAGTTCTAAATGTTTATGCCAGTAAAAAGGAGGTTCACAGGAGGCTGAAGAGAATTCAAGGAGACATAGACTAAGACAAACATTATGTGGTCTGACAGATTGCTCAGTAGTTAAAGTGCACCAGCTGCTCTTCCAGAATTCTTGGACTCAATTCCTAGAATTCCTATGGCAACTCACAATGGTCTGTAACTCCAATCCTAGAGGCTCTGATGCCTTCTTCAGGCCTCAGTGGGCACCAGCAATAAACACAGTGCACACACATACATGCAGGCAAAACACCCATACACACTTTTTTTGGTGGTTGTGGTTGAGTTTTTAAGGGAAGGCAGCCCCTCAGCTCAAAACATACCTAGACACCAAATTCTCAGCACAAAGGAGAATGAGACCAGGCTAGCCTCAAACTCATAGTGATCCGCCTGCCTCTGCTTCATGAGTGCTGGCTTGAAATATAAAAGTTTTAAAGAAAGACACACATGAACACATTGGCCACATACAGGTGGACATGAGCACACACAGAGACCATTATACACATAGATGCACATAGACCAGCACACAGGCTACATGGAAGTAGACACACAGGCCTACAGTCAGACACACACACGCAGGCTAATGAGGGCAAAGGCTCTGACTACGGCTCATATTTACACAGAATCACACAAAAGTGGCCTTCTTCCCAAAACATAATAGATTGTATCTGTTTACTTTGGGGTTTTCACACATCCGGGGTCAGCCATTTTGTTCTAACTCATAGCCTCCTGGTTTGTCCAGTGTCAGCCATGTTTAAGCTGACTCATACTAGATACTTATATCAGCGCCATGTTGTCTAAACATAAACTGGCCTTTTCAAGCCTCTGTTCCACAGCACTCCTATCAGGCAGATGAAAGATAAAAAGTGGTTTAAAATGTTAGTATAATCATGTAAAGAAAAATACCCTCCATGCTAATGACGGTGAGGTATCAGAGGAAACAAGACACTAAAGCCTTCCACCTAAGTAGTAGAGGCTAGACTTGCAGTCACAGGAGGGATCTGGAACTGTCCTCAAAGCAGAGAGGGAACTTAAGGCTCATCCCTAACGTTTGCAAGTCTAGCACAAGAGCAGCCAAGGCCAAGCCAGCATAGCATGTGTTAAAAACCAGGTCATCTCACAGAGGATTACAACATTCTTGTTCTGGACACTAAACAACACATTGTAGTGCTTCATAAGGAATCTGGAGGTGTCCTTCGTGGAATTAAGAATTCCTTTTGGGCTGGGGAGGTGGCTCAGCAGTTAAGTGTGAATGGTGTTCTTGCAGAAAATCTGGGTTCGATCCCCACAATCATTTCAGGTGGCTCACAACCACCTCTAACTTCAGCTTTAGTTCTCGCAGAGTTCCAGGGTACCTGTACGCATATGTGCGTGCACACACACACACACACACACACACACACACACACACACAGAGTTTAAAATAATAAAATAAATCTTTTAAAATAGTTATTAATTTTCAATTTTAAATCAATTTCCTCTTATTCCTAATGTTTAAAAGGTTGGTATTACTGTTATTCATTTGTAAGTTATAGAAAGGCATATGATTTTATCTTTTTCTAGAGTCAAAATTATTTCTTTTATAAAAATTATTGCATGAAAAACTTGGTCAGGATCCAATCTTAGTACACTGTATCTCTGTTTTGAAAAGGGCATGCTTTCAGGAAGGAATGTTCTCTGTGAAGTTTGCTTCTGATCATGGCTGGCAGCTATAAGGACAAAGTTAGATTTTGTCATGAAAAGCAATTGAGTTTCACCACTTTTAACTTTCACTGAGGGATTTGGAGTATTCACTGTCAGTGTGTGTTTGAATGCTTATAATGTTCAGGCATGACTGCACTCAGTCCTAAGTGGAACATATATACACACATTGCACACCCCACCACGAGGCTCAGAGGTCGCTGAGGTACAGGGGCTGAAAGTGTGTAAGAATGGACAGCACACACAAAACCCGTGCAACCCCAAATCAAACCAAATCTCAACATGGGGATGGGAGTTGGGCATGAAATCCCACCCCCTAATGTGGGGTTACTACATGTTTTAAGGGCTAGGAGAGAGAGAGAGAGAGAGAGAGAGAGAGAGAGAGAGAGAGAGAGAGAGAGAGAACCACTCTAGTGTAAAATCACACTTTCAAGCATATCTGGTCAGCACAAACAGATCCTGATGGCGGAGAGAGGGAGAAGGGAGGGAGGGAGGGAGGGAGGGAGAGAGGGAGGAAAGAGAAACAAAAATTTGGTGGGTATGGAGGTGGGGTGGATTTGGGAAAAGTTGGGGGTGACTATGATAAAATGTTTAAAACTCTCAAGGAACTAATAAGATATGAAGAAAAGACTGTGAGAAAAGATGAATGTGGATTACATTTCCTACACTATCAAAGGGTTCTGAGGGACAGTTTTTAAAAATATTTGCCTGTGTGTTTGTAAGTTTCATCTGTTTTCCAATAGACAGATATGAACCAATTTACATGTTACCCTAAGAAAAATTTCGCTGAATTGTACAAATAACTCCAGTCAGTATTGGTGTTGGTGTAGTTGTATGGGTTTCTTTTCTTTTCTTTTTAATTAGTCTTAGTAGTGGCCATCAATTGATTTTAAAACACAAACATAAGTCAAGCTAACATACTAGTAGACAAAATATCTTCTGCTTTGACCACAAGACCTTCACAATGACCTGAAAGCCACATTTGACTTTGGAACCTCAGGCTTTCTGCGCCTTGGTGGGAAACTCTGAGACAACCCTTTAAAGAGCTAGCTACTGCCTCCAACCCCTGGCTGGTTCTTTCTTCTCCCCTCACCTCCACGTAGCAGTATGAAAGGCTTCCATCCACACATCAGCTCAGGAAGAGCTCACACTCACACAGAGCATACCAACCCACAGGGGCTCACACTCACTCAGGGCACACCAACCCACAGGGGCTCACACTCATACAGGGCACACCAGCTCACACTCACACAGGGCACACCAGCCCACAGGAGCTCACACTCACACAGGGCACACCAGCCCACAGGGGCTCACACTCACACAGGGCACACCAGCCCACAGGGGCTCACACTCATACAGGGTACACTAGCCCACGAGGAGCTCACACTCACACAGAGCATACCAACCCACAGGGGCTCACACTCACACAGGGCACACCAGCTCACACTCACACAGGGCACACCAGCCCACAGGAGCTCACACTCACACAGGGCACACCAGCCCACAGGGGCTCACACTCATACAGGGTACACTAGCCCACGAGGAGCTCACACTCACACATGACACACTAGCCCATGAGGAGTTCACACTCACATGGCACACTAGCCCACAGGGGCTCACACTCACACAGGGCACACCAGCCCACAGGGGCTCACACCCACAATGACACACCAGCCCACACAAACCAGGTCCCAGAACTTGTCTCCAAATCAAGTTAAATTACTTCATCAAGAGTACGTGTGCCTTTAGGCAAGCCAAGGGAAAGCAAATGGGCAGGCCCTGGAAGCTGGCTTGGATCTTGGCAGGTAGTTCAGGAAACCAGGGAAGCAGATTATGAACTAGAACATAACTTCTTAGTAAAGAAAAAGAAAAAAAAACTTAAAAATATCATTCCATTGTAGACCCAGACTATTACAAAACACAATTAAAAGGTCTCATTGGTGTCAAATTGCCTTAGAAAGAACTGAACATCACTCTGGGTTACTGGACAAGAACACGAAGGGTGGCTGCTACAGCTAAAGTCTCCACAATATATGATAATGTATTCATCACTTCATAGTCAGTGGGCCAAGAGCACCCAGGCATGGCTTAGCTCAGCCTTGCTAGGTGGTGTCACTGTGTTGGCCAGGACTGCAGTCTCGTGTGGGGCTCAGGGTCTGCTTCCAGCTTCACATGACTGTTGACAGAACTGACCTCCTTTTTACTATATAACTAACTGAATCTTGCTTCTTTGGCACCCCTTTCAGAAAGGGCTATTATTTTGAAGGTGTTTAACCAGATTGAGTCCATTTTACCCATAACAGACTTAAAATTAACTTCACCCTGCTTTATTGACTTATACCTCACTGTTTAAAACCCATAATTTCATTTACAAAATTCCCCCTCCTTTTCCTCTTCCAAAATGTAACCTGATCATGGGTAGTAACCAATTATATCCATTGATCCCACCCACATGTAAGGAATGAGACAGTTGAAAGGTTGGGATTCTTGTCACAGAGTTCTTCCTACCATCGTGGGTCTAAAGTGAACACATCCCTTTGGTCCTCTAGATTTCTCTCTTCATTGGAAAGAGAAGAGTCAAAGTACAGGCTTTTAAATTATCTATCTATGTATCTATTATCATATATCTGCCCTTTTAAAAACAGTTTTGCCATATAGCCTATGCTAGACTGGTACTCAATATGTAGCCCAGGCTGGCCTCTGAATTTCACTAATCCTCTTTCTTAAAGTGTAAGTCCCAGAGTCAAAAGGCATGAGAACCAAGAACTCTGATGTCCACGGACAGAGAATATAGATATTACAGCCCAAGAAGAAAGAAAATTCACCCTTCGTCTTTCTTTCCCTTCCTTTAGATCTTCCATGTATTAAATGACCCCTCTCTACATCAATGAGAAGTTTCTTCACTTAGTCTGCTCTATGAAATACTAATCTCTTTCAGAACCCTCACAGTCACACCCATAAGTAATATTTTACCAGCTATGTGGACATCTTTTGTCCTAATCTAAATGACACAAAATTCGTTACTTTCCAGGCTAGTCAAAATGAGAGGCATTTCAGGGTGAGGTAGAGGTCTGTCATCATCAGAAAGACATCCAGCAATGGATGGAAGCAGATGTGGAATCCCACAACCAAACATTAGGCAGAGCTTGGGGAGTCCTGTAGAGGAGGGGGAAGAAGAATTGGAGGTACCAGAGGGGTCAGGGACACCATAAGAACACCTTCCACAAAATCAACTGGTGAAGACTTGAGGGGTGCTCACAGAAATCAGGGAACCTGTAGAGGTCTGACCAGGTCCTCTGCATACGTGTTACAGCTGAGTAGCATGGTATTCTTGTGAGACTCCTAACCATGGGAGCTGGAGAGGAGGCAGCCCTGACTTTTTGCCTGTCTCTGGAACCCTTCTCTTCCTACTGGGTTGCCTCATCCAGCCTTGATAGAGAATGTGTGCCTGGTCTTATTATAGCCTGTTTTGCCATGTTTGGTTAATGTCCCTGGGAGGCCTGCTCTTTTCTGAGGGAAAGGGGGATAGATCTGGGAAGAGGGAAGGTAGTGAGGAGAGACTGGGGGTTTAGAGAAAGAGGGGAGACTGTAGTTAGGGTGTAATATATGAAAGAATTTTTTTTCAGAACTGAGGACCGAACCCAGGGCCTTGTATTTGCTAGGCAAGCGATCTACCACTGAGCTAAATCCCCAACCCCAGAAAGAAGAATTTAAAAAAAAAAAAAAAAGATTTCTCAGTGTATATACAATGAATGAATTCATGTGAATAAAAATCACAGCCCACTAGAGACAATTCCTTGAAGAATAATTACTGCATGTAGGTTACAACATGACTGTCACATAGGTACAGAATGGAAACGTTTTGATGATAATAAATAATCATTAAATTATCAATGTTGAGACTGGTTTTGCAAGATTACTATAGCTGGTAACTAATACAGCCCAGATTCAAATTCTCAAAGCCAGAGATCTTGACACTAACAATAGGCAATTCAATTGTATCCTGTTTCCATCATTTCCAACCATGTTCATGGCAGAGCTTGTCACTAGAGGAAGGCATCATCTCCTGTTGTGTTACAGCCAGCTTCAGAATATCCAATGAAGTAGGGTGACTAGTCAACCCGTTTTTCCATTTACGTTATACAATGTCATAGAATTTTTCCTATGTTTGCCCAAATCTTAGAGATTATTTTTGATAAGTACATGGTATTTGTAAGTTAACTCTACTTACAAGTTAAAAGCTTTGGCTTTTGGTGCCTGGTCCAAGCCATTGGGTCTTGGAAACAACTGGGAAATAGCAGATCTCAGCCATCTTGTCCTCCTCAGAGTCTCTAAAGCATTCTGTGCACCTACTTACCCAAATGGAGTGCAAATCACTGAAGGCACTCTAGTCTCCCCAGACTATGCACAGCCTCAGTCAGTTTACTGTAGAGTCTTGGCCAACATAAAAATAGCATATGAAGTAAGAAAACTACCTGGCTTTTGGCAACTTTAAGCTACATTTGTCTTCATTTATATGTTGGTTTAAATGAAGTTCCCCCCAGCTTTATCACAGTGTATTGAAAAAATAAAAAGTGTGTATATTTATGGCGTACAATGTTATTTTGATACATGTATACATTGTTATGTGATTACATCAAGCTAATGAACATATACAGCACCCTGCATACTTACATTTTTATGGTGAGAACATTTAATATCTAATCTTCTAAAAATGTGTATGATACATCATTAATAACCTATGATCACCACAACTTCTTTAGGCTAGATCCGAAATGTCTCCAAAATCCCATGTTGTAAAAGCTTGGACTCCAGACTGTTGTCTTAGTCACTGTTCTATTGCTGTGAAGAGATACCATGACCAGAGCAGCTCTTATAAAAGAAGGCATTTAATTAAGCGCTTTCTTGCAGCTTCAGAAGTTTAGCCCATTACCATCCTGGCAGGGAGCAAGGTTGCATTCAGGCAGATACTAGATCAGTAGCTGAAAGTTACATCATGATCTAGAGAAAGAAAGAGAGAGATAGACTCTCAGCTTGACAAAGGTTTTGAAACCTTAAAACCCACCCCCAGTGGCACACTTCTTCTAACATGGTCACACCTCCTAATCCTTCTAATTCTTTCAAATAGTTCCACTCTCTGGTGACTAAGTATTCGAATATATGAGCCTATGGAGGCTATTCTTATTCAAACCACCACAACTGTGGTACCATAGAAAGGTGAAATAACCATTAAGAGGTGGGCCCTGTGAGAGAGCGCAAGATACTAGAAGTATATTCTTAAAGGGATGGCAGACTCTTGACATCTTTCAGTTCTCTCTCTTTTGTTCCTAGCTACCATGAGGTGATCTGTTTGCTTCACCAAATGTTCCTCACCCCAGGCCTAATGGCAAGAATGACAACTGACCACAGACTGACTCCTCTGAACTATGAGTCAATATAAACCTTTCTTCTTCATAAGCTACTTGTCTCAGCTATGTGTTACAGCAACAAAAATCTGATTACTACAGTGCCATGTAGAACTCTACAGTTCTACTCAAATTTTTCAAATTTGATGAATTTAAATTTTTCAAAGCTTATTCCTTCTAGCTGACTGAAATATTCTATCCTCAGATCAACAATTCTCCATTGCTAATCTACCTGCACCCAAGCAAGCACCCTAGTTCTCAATAACCACACTTAATAACCAAGTGCACTCTGCTTCTGAACTCAGCTTTTCAATTCTGCAAATAAGTGAGACCATGAAGTACTTATCTTTCCTTGTCTGGCTTGTTTCACTCAGCCTTATGTCTCACAGGTTTAGCTATGTTGTCACAGATGAGATTTCTTGTTTTTATAGAATAAACAGTACTACAGTGTATGTAGGTACCAATTCTTTTTGTTTATACAGAAATGGGTACCTCAAGTCATTTCAAAACTTAGCTATTTTGAATAACATAATGGGATTTCAGACTTTTCTTCAGGATACTTATTTCAGTTCCTATGAGTACAAACCCAGAAGAGAGCATGCTGGGTTATACAGTGGCTCTCATTTTATCTGTTTAATGTACCCACAGTGTTTTCCACAACCACTGTAAGTCATTTTGTACAGTGGAGCTGACCCTGACGGCAGGGGTATGGGTGAACTGACCTTGCCGCTCATCTGCCCTGAGTGGCATAGGTGTAGAAATGAGCCCACCCCCACTCCCAACCCCTGTCCTTCACCACCTTCAGCTGTCAGAAAAGCTGCCCACAGGGTCATGTGCTCTAGAAAGCTATTTCTGCCCCTCACCAGCTGCAACACTGGGAAGAGCAGAAAAGCCGGCCCTGAACCTTGCCTGGACAGCACAGCAAAGCTAACCCTGGTGAGAAGGGAGGCCTTCAGGTGAGCCAGTCCCAAGGACAAGAGTGTGGGAGAGCTGGCCCTGCCACTCATTTGCCTTAGGGTGTGGCTGTGGGGGTGATGCCTTCCCCACACACCTTGCCACTGCTACCTGCAGCACTCAGGAAAGGAGCCCTGCACCTCAGCTGAGGAAGTACAATAGAGCTGGCCCTGATGGTGGGTGAAGGCATAGCTGAGCCAGCCTGGAGAGTGTGAGAGCAGAGGAGCTGGCTCAGCCCCTCACAAGCTGTAGCACTTGGGAAGGTGGGTCCTACACTCCCTGTGTGTGACAGGGCTGCACAGTGGGGCTGCCTCTGGAGTCGTGGGTGTAGGTGAATTGGGCCTGAGGGCATGAGGGCACAGAGCTGACCCTGTCTCCTGCTGATAGTGGCGTTGGGTGGCCTAGCTGGAGCAGTACTGGAAAGCTCATCCTGGTGGTGTTGCTATGACCAGCTCTGCTACTACCCATGCCCAGATCAAGGGCTCTGAATTGGCTCACCTCAAAATATATCATCTGAAAATCGTCCATATGTGTGAAAGGGCCGGTCCTGCTGTTCCAAATCTGCAATATTTCCATGACACAGGGCAACAACAGGATAACTGAGAGTCCTGATGAGGATCCAATGTTGATGATGTCACAGAAACCAGAGATCTTGAACCAGTGACTTATTACAATGAACATTTGCAAGTGAAGATGTGTGGACAGAGGGATACACTGTAGGACATACTGTGACATACTACAGGTTCCATGATGAGATTTTTTTATGCTTTGTTTGTTTGTTGTTGTTGGTGTGTGTGTGTGTGTGTGTGTGTGTGTGTGTGTGTGTGTGTGTTATTTTGGGGGGAGGTTGCAAGGGCAAGGGGCAGTTATGAGTGGAAGGGAAGATGAGTGAGATTGGAGTTCATGATGTGAAACTCACAAAGAATCAATAAAAAGTTAAGTAAATAAATAATCTCAGAGAAGGTACATGGAAACAAAAGAGCATATGAGAGAAGCACAATGGCTCCTGAACACAATGGCCAGAAATTGCACCAAGTGAAAGAGGCCACACAGTTTAGAGGGAGATGTTTTAAAACTGTAAGAGGCACAGTTGCTTCATCCTACTCTTTGAGGAGAAACATATCTTCATTTCACTTTTCTTCAAGTCTCTTGACTTTTCTTTAAGTTGCTCTATCAAATACTAAGGAACAAATATTAGAAATCTAACCAAGCCCTTTTATTTCTCTCTGCTTTCAGTTCTATCAATTTTTGTTTTGCGTATTCAAAGCTCTAAAGGTTCAAGCATATGAAGGGTTCTTGTGTCTCTCTCTGAACTGACCCAATTGTAATCAGTGTTATTGTTGCATGTATATATGTGTGTGGTATGTGCATGTATGAGTATGATTGCCCGTGTGTGTGTGTGTGTGTGTGTGTGTGTGTGTGTGTGTGTGTGTGTAGGTTACAGGTTTGTTTCTAGTGCCTTTCTCAATCACTGTTCACCTTATATATTGAGACATTGTCTCTCTTGCTGAACCCAGAGCTAGCCAGCTTGTCTCAGGGATTCCCCCTCTGGCCCCCAAGAACAGGCCACCACACCCATGGCAAGTTTACACAGGTGCTGGAGATCAGAACACCAGTCCCTGTACTTGAGTGGCAAGCCATTTATCCATCGAACCACCTCTTATTATTATGAAAGTTTTGCTTTGTTTTTCATAAAACTAAAAATAGATCTTCCATACAACCCAGCACACTATTCCTGAGTATCTACCCAAAGGATTCCACATCAAAACATCACAAGACACTCATACATCAGTGTTTACTGCATCACGACACGACATGACTAAGCTACGGAACCAACCTGCGCCTGCCGCAGCTGGAAAACAGGGAAAGGTGTGATATATGAATGCATGATGAGATTTATTTCATACAAAATGAAGGTACTTCTGTCTCATACAGGAAGATTATAACACTGGAGACAATCTTATTAGTGAATAAAGCCATAGCAAGTGTGTGTGTGTGTGTGTGTGTGTGTGTGTGTGTGTGTGTGCATATATGTAGAAACTACAAGCAAAACTGATCAGGAGAAAAGAGAGGGAGTCGGGGGAAGAGGATGAGGGAGGACAGAGGAAGGGGATATGGAGGGAGGAGGCTGAATGTATCTCGTACACCTGTGTGAAAGTGTTCTTGTATAACACAGAAGCGTGTGCCGTGAACATGTACAGTGAAGAATTTTTAAGAAATCGAAGGGAAGAAAACTGTCCCTCTTCATCCATGGTAATATCCCTTTCTAGGAAGTCTGCTTTGTCTAATTTTAACATATTTTAATATTCCAGTGTTTGTATTCTGTTCAATTGACATATGATGCTAACTTTTAAATGCATCTACATTTATATATACTGCATCTTGCTTCTTCTTTTATCAAATAACATCACTATCCCAAATTTTGTTTTATTTTGTTTTGTTTTGTTTTGTTTTGTTTTTAGAGTCAAGTCTTGCTGTATATGCCTACTTGGCCTGGCATTTGCTAAGAACCCCAGGCTGGCCTTGAACTTGTGGTGATCCTCCTGCCTCACCCTCCCAACTGCTAGGACCACAGGTTTGCACCACCATGCTTGACTGATATCTGTCCTTTAAGTGGAGATTTTAATCATTTACACTGAACAGGATTACATGGACTTCCACCATCTTGCTGTTTTCTATTCTCTCCTCAGTTTGTTACCTCATCCTCCTGTAGCTCCTCCTCCTGTAGCCCCTCCTCCTGTAGCCCCTCCTCCTGTAGCCCCTCCACCTGTAGCCCCTCCTCCTGTAGCCCCTCCACCTGTAGCTCCTCCTCCTGTAGCCCCTCCTCCTGTAGCCCCTCCACCTGTAGCCCCTCCTCCTGTAGCCCCTCCTCCTGTAGCCCCTCCTCCTGTAGCTCCTCCTCCTGTAGCTCCTCCTCCTGTAGCCCCTCCTCCTGTAGCCCCTCCTCCTTCTACTCCTCCTCCTTCAGTTCCTCCTTCTCCTTCATACTTATTGCCATTTTTATTATCCTTTGAGCTGGGTCATTTTACTCTTTGTAAACTTGTTTCACCTAACATCTCTCTCCAGCGTCTGGATCATATCCGAGATACCGTGTTATCTTTTGCCTTCTTTTGGCTATGACAGTTTCTCAGGCTTTTCTCGATTTTGGTGACCTTGGCAGTTGTAAAGATTACTTATCACATATTTATAGACTGCTCTTAAATTTCAGCTTGTTGTGTTTCCCGTGCTTGTACCGGAGCAATGGGCTTGTGGAAGGAAGACCACCAAGTGTGTTCTCATGACGTCATACGAAGGGAACATTCCATAAAGATGACGCACCACTGCTGGTGCCTGATCAGCTGGCTGAGGTAAGTCTGCGGAGCTTCTCAATCATAAAGCCATTCTTTTCTCCCTTCTTTCTTTTCTGGACCCTGGAGGTCATTACACACAGTGCATCTTGGGGGATGAGCTATCACTTTTCCCGATGTATATGTTTACTCAAGCATTTCTTTTTACTGACACAAACTTACTTATATCACCAGTTTTAAATAGTACATTGTTTCTTTTATATTATTCCAGCTCTGGACACTGGTTCTTATTACAGCTGTCTTCTGGCTCGCTTTAAATACCTTATCCTTTTTTTGTTCTGTTTTCAGGACTTTCTTTCTTTCTGGCACCTCATTTCCTCAGAGTATGTTATATGCCCAGCCCCAGAATCAGCATTCTTCTATGAAGCTTTGGTTCCTTTAACTAGAGAAGAGTATGGTATGATCCATATGGTAACTGGATATGCTCATTACTTCTGGATATTTTTGCTTCTAGAGCCTCTCAGATACAGAGGAAAAATATATGTGGCAGATATGTATTCACACATATCTAGAGTACTTCTATGCACAGCTTCCATATATTTATTACATTAAACATTAATTCATGCTAATGTCTGCAACTTTAAATGAGTACTGTTTTAGGCATTTCAACCTTCCTCCTTAAGAGTATGTCAGAGACCTGGGGCTGGAGAGATGGCTCAGTGGTTAAGAGCATTGGCTGCTCTTCTACAGGACCTGGGTTCAATCCAGAACACCCACATGGCAGCTCCAAATTGTCTGTAACTTCAGTTCAGGGGGTCCAACAACCTCATCCATGTAGGCAAAATACCAATGGACATAAAATAAAAAATAAAATTTAAAAAAAGAGTATATCATAAGCAAACCTACCAAACCTACAGCCAACATCATACCCATAGAGGAAAACTGAAAACATTTGCTTATAAATCTACAAAAGGACAAGAGTGCCCACTCTACTTTTATTGAGTATGGAGCTCAAAGTCTCAGCAAGAGGACTAAGAGAAGAAAAAGAACCAATAAAGGAGATACAAACAGGAATGAAAGAAGTCAAATTATGCCTGTTTACAGGCAATGCGATCTTACTCTTAGAAGACCTTACTAACTCCACCCTAAGACAGAGCTACACAATGAAATCCTGTGTGGGGGAAGAGTGAAATCAGAGGTATCCTATTCATAATGGCTTCAAAACAACAAAAATCCCTAAGAATAAGCTTAAGCAAGAAGGTAGGCAAAAGGCCTTTATAATGACAAGTCTTTAAAAGTCTTTGCGTGTGTGTGTGTGTGTGTGTGTGTGTGTGTGTGTGTGTGTGTGTGTGTGTATCTGTGTGGGCATGCTGATTGAGGGCAGAGGACTACCCCAGACTCCTGACTTATCATCTTCTTCGAGACAAGGTCTTTTAGTCACCACAGCGTATGTCAGGCTGGTTGTCTTGAAAGCTTCCAGGGAGTCTCCTGTCTCTACTTCCCATCTCCCACAGGAATACTGGCTTGCTGTGGGGTCTGGGGATCTAAATCTACACTTCATGCTTGTAAGCATTTTATCCACTAGGTCATCTCCCTAACCCCAAAGTAAAAGCATTAAGACACATAAAGAAAGAAATCAAAGAAGACACGACACTAAAAAAGATCAAACGATCCTTTGTGTTCATAACTAAGGTGAACTAATATTGTAGAGATAGCTACATTATCAAAAGCAATCTACAAATTTAATGCAATCTGTGCCAAAATCTCAATGATGTTCTTCACATAGCTAGAAAAAAATCCCAAAATTCATATGGGAACACAAAAGGCCCCAAACTAACTGATCCTTAGGGGAAAGACTAGTGCTGGAGACACTACAGTGCTCAACCTCAAACTATAGCACACAGCCACACTTGCAAACTCAGCACAACAGTGGCACAAAAGGAGCTATGAAGACCAACGGGCTAGAATAGCAGGCCCAGGGGCTGGAGAGATGGCTCAGTGCACTATTAAGAATACTGACTGCTCTTCCAGAAGTCCTGAGTTCAATTCCCAGCAACCACATAGTGGCTTGCTACCATCTGTAATGAATGGGATCTGATGCCCTCTTCTGGTGTGTCTGAAGACAGCGACAGTGTACTCATATAAATAAAATAAATAATTTAAAAAAGAAAGAAAGAAAGAAAAAGAATAGCTGGCTCAGAAGTAAACCTACATAGTTATAGCTTTCTAACTTCAATGTGTGTGTATACATATACACATGTATATGTTATATATATAGATATAGATATATAGATATATACACACATGCAGTATATATCTCTACTGAAGAAGAGACAGTCTCTTTAAAGAATAGTCCTGAGAAAACTGGATTTCCACATGCAGAAGAATAAAGCTAGACCTGAATCTTTCACTATGTACCAAATCAATTCAAAATAGATCAAGGAACTCAAGATCTGAAACCTTGAAACTGCTAGAAAAAAATAGCTAGAATATCTCAAGATAAAGGAATAAACAAGGATTTTCTGAACAGGACTCAAACAGTGCAGCAAAGAGTCCTGGTAAATGACAAACTAAGAAGCTTCTGCGTAGCAAAGGAAACAACCATCAGGGTGAAATGACAGCCCACTGAATGGGGGGAAAATCCTTTGTCAACTACACACCAGACAAGGGACCAACAGCCAGGACAAAGAACTTTAAAAATTAAATGCCCCAAACCAAATCATCCAGTCTGTAAACAGGCTGATGAGCTGAACATTCTCAAAAGCAGGAATATAAATAGTCAGTAAGTACTTAAAAAGATGTTCAATGTCCTTAGCTATGAGGGAAGTGCAAGTTAAAAAGGCTTTGAGACTCCACATCATCCCGATCGGAATAAAGAAAACAAATGGCAAAAAATAGCGGCAAGGGTGTGGGAACTAGGAATCTGTATCCACTGTGCGGAGGAATGTAAACCGCTGTAGTCGATATGGAAGCGAAAATGGAAGTTCCTTAAAAACTGATAATAGAATTACCACATGACCCAGCTACCCACTCCCATCATAGACCTAAAGAACTCGAAGTCAACACCCACACACATCCGTGTTTATCTTTGCACTGTCCACAAGAGAAAAGAACTCAAACTAGCCTAGGTCTCCATCAACAGAGGAATGTGATATGTGCACACAACCGGGTCGTCCTTATTCAGCTGTAAGGAAAAATAAAACGATATTTTCAGGAGTACGATGGAACCGGAAATCACTATGTTAAGTGAAATGAACCTGACTCAGAATGCGTAATCTCATGTACAAAACACGCACCTAAAGTTACCTGTGCATATGCACTGTGTTTATGTTTGCATGCCTTTAGGTCACAAAACTGAAAGGAAGACCGAGAGACGAGAAAGGCCATCTTATGGAAGGTAGGAAAGGGGGAAAGGGGGGTAGTGTCATGCATGTAATTAAAGCCAGAAGGAAGAGGAAAGGGGGATACTAGGGAGGGGAGAGAATCTATGAGGACACAGTATACTGAGTGGCCGTGTGTGGGGACACCATGAGGAGACTCTGAGTGCTAATCTAAGCCCTCCCTTTAGGGTGCCCCCTATATGCTTCGTTGAAAGTGTTACTTTTTATCCGGATCTTTTCTTCTATTCATCCCACTTAAACTGGAGTCACCTCAGCTTCTCCTGAGACAGCCACTCCTAAGCCTAGTCTGAGCACTTCCTCAGGGTGGTGCCTCTCCTGCTGGAAGACTGGGAGTGTGTATAGAAGCTGTTTCTTAGAAGGCAGAAGGTCACTGTGGTGTTGACCTTGGGCTCTGTGAAGTGGGTTAGCAGGTACATTTTGGTGCTTTATGCCTAAGTGCCCTTGACCCTTTGTCCTCCTAGGCGGCTGTGGATATCAAATATATTACAGAAGAAGAAAGTCACTGCAAAAACCGGGTGAAACAATCATGACCTTGACCCCATTCCCAACCCAGGCCTGACAACTGAGGAAGAAGCCACCATTTAATACTCCAAATAGCATGACTTTTATAACTCCATTCTACAGAGGCCAAAACTGAGGCTCACGGAAGAACTTAGTTAGCAGTGACTACAATAGCTACTCCTTCCCCATCCCAAGAAATATACCTACAAAGCAACTCCCCCACACCCAGGGAACATTTCAGCAGAGGCATGGAAAGATCTTAAGAGCCAGAGGATTGCTGCGAGATTGTGTCTCCTAATAACGTCAGAAGCTACACCCATAGAGTCTCACCAACATGACTGCCTGCCCAAAAAGGAGCTGAACAAGGACAATAACAGGCATGCTAAAGTGGACGGGGAAGAGGCCACAGGTATGTCTCAACCACACACAAGATCTACAGGCTAAACTACAGGACTCAGGAATGCTGAGAGTGGGAGAAATAGCCTTCTCCTCTCCAGGGAAGCACACACCAATTGGTTATCCAATACCAAATAGTCAGTCCTGAAGACATACATGCCGATATCATTATACAGAATGAGCAGGTTGAATTCAGGAATATATGTGTATATACATATGCATATACATCATATACATCATATACATATACACACATACTTATACACATATATACATGTAAAAACAATGAAAAAAAAGAGGCTGTGAATTTGAAGGAGCAAAAAGAAGGGTATATAGGAGGGCTTAGAGAGAAGAACGAGAACAGAGAAATGATGTAAGTATATTATAATCTCAAAAAATAAAAGAAGAAAAAGAATAAGGTGGAGAACAATAGAAAATACTTTGTTGATCCCTGGCCCTCATATACAAATAAATATACACATAGATAAACAAATACTTCTTCTTCCTGGGGCATACTGTGGCCTTTGCAGTCATCTAAGCACTTTATGTATGTTAATTCATTTCATTCTCACAAACTAATATGGTAGGCTTCTTCTTCCCCCACCCCCATGATACACATTTTTATTACAGAAAAAGGAGGAACAGAAAAGAATCCACAGCTAGTGATGAGCATTGTCATGGGAACCAAGAGCATCCTTAACTGTGAAACTGATGCCTCCATCATCACCCATCCTTTTCTCAGTGTTTATTGAGAACTTACTAGGTGATCATTTCTTGGTCTGGGAACTGGAGGCCTAGAAGCCAAGATGAAATCCCTGCTCTAGCGGGGCTTATGTTAGCAGATATAAGATAATAATGTTACATTAGTGTGAAAACAGGCATTTTAACCTAAAGTCACCTCTTCCATCTAAGACCACATAAGAGATTTTCCCTGTAGGTTATCTGGAAGTAGCCAAGGAGTAGGCATCATTTTCGTTATCCCAGACAAACGATGAAGAGGGGTATGTCCCTCGAAACTGGGAAACATACTGCAACATTCCTTTCTTGCCCCGAACCCCCATGGTCTTTCCAACCACACTGTCCTGCCTTGCACTGATTCCAGCCATTCTGGGAGCCTTCTCACTGAGAAGACGAGCTCTCTAATGGATTTACACTTCTCCAGCCAGGCCTGGGGCTAAACACATCACAGACACTGCTCTGAGTGGATGTTATATTATAATTGCTGCAGGAAGAAGCCAGCAGAGAAAAAGAGAACAAAGCCAGAAAGCTACAGAGAAGACAAGCTAGCAAGGAGTACAGCTACCTACAAGTTTGTTACATAAAATAGTAAATCATCTTGAATCTTAAGCCACCATGATTCAACTCCATGGTTGTTCACTGCTCAAAGACCCTCCCTGACAGTGTTCCAAAGACTGTTATTAAAGACATGTATGCCTGGGAATGTTTGCAATAAACCACCCATTCCCAGGGGTACTGGCCAAGGAATTCTTCCACTAACCAATGAAACTCTCAGTCTTTATGGTCAGATGCCCTCTGTCTGCCCCCTTCTGTTTCCTAGCTTTGTCCCCTCAGACGACTATTCAAAGATTCTTGGCACATGTGAATCACTCCAGCATTACAGAAAGCATTTTGCCAAGCTATATGATGCCCGGTGGAGACACTTGCAGGGACTCAATGCTTTGAACTGAAGCATGACTCCTCGTGTCATTGAGTACCACATAAATAGAACCCACTTAGCCACATACCCCCATGGCTTTATTCATCCGCCGGCTGCGCGTTGGTGAGTGCCAAAGCACTTCTTGGAGCCTTCTCTCCCCATCCCTGTCTTGATTACGTTCAAAAGAACTAAAAACAAACAAGGCTTGTTAATTACTAAAGGAGAGCCATTCTTGTGGTCAAATCAAGTTCTGAAGAAGCTGAGCCATCTACTTTCTGAATTCACCCACTATTGTTTCCAAATTAGACAACCGGAGGACAATCTTCAGTCTGTGTTGAAATTTTCCTTCCCTAGAAGCTGTTATGTCCCTGGCACAACAGCACCCAGACCATCCTGTGGACTGGAGGCAACAGCATCTTTCTCAAAAGATGACCAGACATGACAGCCTGGGATTAGGAAATTCTACCAATTCCAAAGTACAAAGATTAAAACCTGCACCCGCCTAAGAGCCATCATGATTTAACTCATGCTGGAATGTTGCCATATTGTATTCCATGTAAAGATGGAGGACTCCATTTGACTCATAAAGTAAAGTTAAGCCAGTCATGTCATTTCCATTTTTCTCTTTAAGAGTTGTTTGCAATAAACATTTGGAGCCTTTTGCAATCACAGTAAGGGCCAGGCCAAGAATACACCACCAATACTCCCACTGGGACTTCAGTGGGGCTTCACTGCTACCAGCAGTTGGATAATGGCTGGTGAGAGTCTCTTAGGATCCTCACATGAGATATTAAAGAGACATAAGTGTTCTCTAAGCACCAAAGTAGGGACCACAAGTTTCATGGACGGCAATATTCTCAAGTTACTCAGGACTGCGTTTTGCTGGCTTGCCTTAATGCATGCATATTCTGGGCATTTATTTTATGTAATAACCACATGTGATTTGAAATATAGAAGCTCAGAAACTAAATTCATCTGTGCGCTCTGATAATTAACCCACACAGTTGCATCTAATTATGGAGGAGTTTGAACCCCTCTCCTCTAAATCTGAATATCATAAAAGCTCCTACCACTCCCACACCGGCCATATAGCCCTGGTGAAATTTCATTTTAGGGTATTTATAGATTTATGAAGCTTTACTCTGGTTTACAATCACTCTAGAGTAAAAGCAAAGTTCAAAAAAAGGTAAAACATAACATGTGGACAGATACAGATAAACCCGACAAGAACCAGTCCCAGGAATGGCCTACCTTCCCATGAAGAAAAAAAGCAAGAAGATCACTGCTCAATCTCAGGGGAAAAAAGCATGTAATTTCCATGTTAGTACAGTATTTGTATTTTGGAGATGGTTTAAAAATTAAGAAATCATGTTCTGAATATGTTGGCCACGATCGTTACAGAATTATGAACGCACTTAATGCAAATGGTTTTGCCACAACAAATCTTATTTCAAAATCATTACATTTTTTTTTAAAGAACAAATGAATAATAGGTCCAAAGGAAAGATGAAAAAGAAAACGGTACCTTTTATCAAGGCTTTTGGACAACACAGTTTCAGGGCTGACAAGATAACATTTACAGAGCATGTGTAAGTCTATGGACTGAGGCAATTGATGTGTTCTTTTCTCTCAACCAGAAAAAAGAGCAGGCTATCTGCTGCTAAGTGATGCCAAATTCAAAATATGGTTCTACTCTGCCTCTGGACAGCACCCTAGCCTTTGTCATCTTCTATCTGGACATCTCTAGTCACAGTCATCTGGTCACCCAAGTCCACATGCCATTATTTGGCAGTGAGAAACAAAATTTTCATTTGGGTTATGTCATATTTGTTGGATTTGAAACGGTTTTTTTGTTTTGTTTTTTTTCCTTACTCGCATATTGTGTAGGCAGGGTCACACTGTGAAAACCTAAGGAAGCTGTCTAAAAGTTTAGTTATACATTTAGCATCTGTTTCACCAATCTATACATATAAAGAACTTAGAGAATTAAGAAGATGATCATACAGTTCATCTTACTACCAGGACTGTCACATGGGAGGTGTGTTCCTTATGTGCCCCCAAAATACCTAATTACAACCAAATAGAAAAACAAATCATTAGAATTTCTCGCTGACATGGCCTAAGGTTTACAACCAGCCAGTATATGATGAAAGTTTATGCTCCTTTTCCACATAAGTTATTTTTCCAACCAAAAATCGTTCCCAGCTGTTGCGACCCAGATGTGTTGGCAGCCCATGCAGGGAGGGCCATTTTACAGGTGATGGAGTCCTCCAACAGTGAAGTTTACACAAGTTGTATACAGCTGGTCTCTCATGCAACTTTGGACTTCCAAGACCCACTTCTACCACCAAAAAAAAAAAAAAAAAAATCAGTAGTTTCCTGGTATTTCATTGGGGTGCACTGTTAAACGGTTTCAACGCTGTAGACCTAAATTTATGTAGGTCTTAGGCTCGGGACACAAGAGGAAGATAAATTATTTGGTTCTCTTCCCCATCAAGAGCTCTGTGTGCTTTAACTGGAAAAAAAATAGTTCCAGAGCTGTACAAACATAAATGGAGGGTTGCCCTTGGCACTTGGCTCCCACAAGTGATAAATTGTGACCTCTGAAAGAGCCCGTAGACTCCCCATCTTTCAGCTTCATATGATTTCATTATGGATAGTAACAACAGGACTCTTTTATGTTAAGTGTATAGCCACTTTTATTACGCAGAAGTTGTTCAAGAGAATGGTGGATATTATGTCTCATTGAGAAGTTAGAGGGTAACAAGGTAATGAGCGTAGCTGGATGGCTCCATCCAGGTTTCCCCCCCGACAATTCTAAGCAGTTAACACATAGGATGCTTCAGTTAAAACAAAACTATTACTATAAGGGACCTCAATAAGCCAGGATGGTGTCAGCAGAGTTTTCCTTGGCATTCTTGGCTACTACCAGTTCCGGAAAGAAATGAGACAATTAATTGTGCGG
Source organism: Arvicanthis niloticus (assembly GCF_011762505.2). Classification (NCBI taxonomy): domain Eukaryota; kingdom Metazoa; phylum Chordata; class Mammalia; order Rodentia; family Muridae; genus Arvicanthis; species Arvicanthis niloticus. The sequence continues at coordinate 60,735,427 of NC_047668.1, read as the reverse complement.
TAAACTGGGTTCTCACTTCAAGCCCTGGAAAATCTGAAGATGGCTCCAGCCCCTTCTGTTCTCCCTGTGATCGCTGTTAAGGCACAATGAACCTTTGAACAATAGCAGATGTAGTTCACCTTTCCTCGGGTTTCTAGGGACTGAGGGGTGATGGGACATACACTCAGCTGTTGTTTGCACTAGCACTGGCTTACTAGTTCTGGATGAGGTCTGGGAGTTCCATGAAACTGCCTTACCACCAGCATGACCAGTGAGAAAGATGAGGAAACAGACGTCAGAGTAAGGGAAAGAGGTGCAGAAGGTCAAGCTAACCATCACAGGTCAAGGCTGACCATCACAGGTCAAGGTCAAGGCTGACCATCACAGGTCAAGGTCAAGGCTGACCATCACAGGTCAAGGTCAAGGCTGACCATCACAGGTCAAGGTCAAGGCTGACCATCACAGGTCAAGGTCAAGGCTGACCATCACAGGTCAAGGTCAAGGCTGACCATCACAGGTCAAGGTCAAGGCTGACCATCACAGGTCAAGGCTGACCATCACAGGTCAAGGTCAAGGCTGACCATCACAGGTCAAGGTCAAGGCTGACCATCACAGGTCAAGGTCAAGGCTGACCATCACAGGTCAAGGTCAAGGCTGACCATCACAGGTCAAGGTCAAGGCTGACCATCACAGGTCAAGGTCAAGGCTGACCATCACAGGTCAAGGTCAAGGCTGACCATCACAGGTCAAGGTCAAGACTGACTAGCTCATCATGGAGCACAAAGGAAAACTGTCCTTGTTTTCTTTGTCTTGTTTGAGACAGGGTTTTTTGGGGTAGTCTTAGCTGACCTGGAACTTGTTCTATAGACCAGGCTGGCCTGGATCTCAGAGCTCCAACTGCCTCTGCCTCCCAAATACTGAGATTAGAGGTGCACACCACTATCATCCAGCTCCATTAGTTTTTTTAAGACTTAATTTTTTTTTTATTTGTGTGCATGAGTGCAGGCACACGCACACACATATGCATGCATCTCTGTGTGAATATGTGCATGTGAGTACAGTTCCTGTGAAAGCCTGAAGATATGGATCCACTCGAGCTGCAGTTACTGACAATAATGAGCAGCTAGTTATGAAATTGGGGAACTAAGCCAGGGTCCTCAGTTGTGAGCAGTAAGCGTTCTTAATTCCCGAGCCTCTTCTGCCCAGTTTTAATATCCTTACTCTTTGAATAATACTGGTAATTTTTCAATTATAATTTATCACATTATTCAATAACATTTTTTATTTGAGATAGTATTTTGCCAGCAATTAGATTAAAACATTCAAAATACATTTTTATCTTCATGGAAAGATCAAAATGCTCACACTGAGGCTGAATATGTGGTTTGCATTAAGCGTCTGTGAGAGCTAGTCCTGGTTGTCAACTTGATGACATCTGGAATTAACTAAAATCCAAGCAGCTGGTTACACCTGTGAGGGAGTTTTCTTTAGTAAAGTCATCTGAAGTGGGAAGACGCATCTTTGAGATGGGAGAGCCAATCTTTCTGCAGGCAGTCTACACAAAGGACATGGAAGGAGGAATTTGCTTTCTCTGTGCCTGCTTGCTCTCACTCTCACTAGCAAGTCCATTCCTTCACTGGCATTAAAACCTACTTCTTCATGATTCTGCCATACACTGAAGACCAGCTGAGACATCCAGCCTTGTGGACTGAACAACTGGATTAGTGGACTTTCTATTGGTAGACAACCATTGTCGGACTAGTTGCACCACAGCCTGTAAGTCATTCCAATAAATCCCCTTTCTAGATAGATAGGTAGATAGATTAGTATAAAAATAGACAGATAGATGATAGACACGTAGACAGATGATAGCTATATAGAGAGATAATAAGTAGGTAAATGATAGATAGATGGATGGATGGATGGACGGACGGACGGACAGACGGACAGATAGATAGATGACACATAGATAGAAAAAGATGATAGACAGATTCATTCTGTAAGTTCTGTTCCCCTGGAGAACCCTGACTAACAGTGTCTGCTTTATCTAGTGCCCATAAAAAGGATATCATGATGGTTTCACTGGCCACAGGGACACTAAAAAGCATCAAATTATTCTTCACAAGGTAGGGGCTACCTTGAGCTCAAAGACAGTAAATTAGCATACGTCACTCACAAGGCAGTTTTCAAATTATTCTCTGAAGCTTAGCTTCCCATGTAGATGCAACAACTGTTCTAAATAAATTCATTTTTTAATCACAAAATTTCTTGTGCAACATGAAAGAAAACATATCAGTTAGCTGCTAACACGTCTCCTGCAGCCCAGGGAAACTGAATAAGCAGCCTGTGGCATGATTCCATTGATTTTACCGTATATATTAGGATGTACAATCAGATGCTTGGCTACATGGAGTGTGTGATCATCAATGGCAAGTCAGCTCATGACCCTGTGACATGCCTGGCTTCTGTGCACTTGTCAAAAAGAGTGCCTAAAACCTTTCTAGAAAAAAAAAAAAAACAACATATGGTACATAATTATTAGTTGAGCTGAATTTGGGGGGACTCCATAGAGAGAAACGCGCCAAAAAACTTCTGGTGGTGAGCTGTAGTTTCTTTTCCTCAGATTCAGGCTGATTGAGTGATGTCAGCTGAGACAAGACCCATGAAAGACACATGATATTTGGAAGGATATAAACAGAACTCAAGGACAGTGACAGAGGTTGAGCTAGGCTTGCTTATAGAGCTATCTGTGCAATGCTTGTTGGTCTTAAGACTTTGCTGATCTTGGCTTTGTTGAGAGAAGCACAGCCGAGAAATTTTTCTGGCATTCCACCTGGACCTAGTGTCTCCTGCTGACTTGTGTGGAGGCTGAGGTCTGGGGTCTCCACTAGGTAGTGCCACCACTGCTGATTGGTGCTCACTATCCCAACTTACTGAACTACACTACTGGTGTGTCTGTGAAGTGTTTGTGAGTAGACTGGGCTTTAACCTCCCTTTTAGCCCACCACCCACAAGAGGTAGTAGGAAAGAAAGGATACAGGGGCGGGGGGAAGTGGACCTGTTTAGAAAGGTTCTTTGGAGCAACTCCCGTCTGTGTTTTCTGGAAATCGGCAATTCAGTTCACCGGTCAGCAGCAGCAGCAATGACCTGGGGGTGGGGGTGGGGGGGTACACGTGCTATGAATTCGAGAGATCAGATACAATAAACACAAGGGATCAGAAACCTCAGTGAGCCTCTGGTCTAACCTTCATTAGGTGTTTTACACTGCTGAGAGATTGCTAGGTCATATGACAATTTCTAATCTTTTGCGAGAAGGGCATGGTGGCGCACACCTTAACATTAATACTCAAAAGGATTTTGAGTTTTAGGCCAACCAAGGCTACACTAGTCATTTCTGGTTTCAAAAAGCCAAGAGCTGTGCATGTGGCTGTGTCATCAGCACTTACCGAGCATGAGTAAAGCCCTGGCCTCAGTCTCCATCACTATAACACAAGAATCTCTGAGAAACCTCCATGCCCACGAGCTTTATACTGAGATCATAGGGTACTTCTGTTAGGAAGTCAGCTGATTATAACAATGGTTTATTGTTTAAAACAGAAACTCATGTAATACAAACTTTGGAACGTTCTTTCTGTCAAAGATGAAACATCTGACCTTCTGATTTAAAGGCTGAGCACCTTTAAATACAGCTTGAAGTTTTGATTATAGGAGAGAAACTTTACTTTTGAGATAATAAACTTTGGTAGAGAAAATCCTGGTGGAAAATGTTCTGACTCTGTCAAGAACTTGGAGAGAAAAAATAATTTAGAACTGTAGAAGAATGTACGGAAGTCCAGCCTTTGTCCAAACAGGTTGTCATGGTCACAATGGGCATGGAGGCTGAGCTGTCAGATTTCACACACACACACACACACACACACACACACACACACACACACACACACGAGATCACACAATTATCCTTACTGCTTGCCAATTGACACAAATATATGAGCTGTTACGATAAATAATTCCAGTGAAAATCACTCCAAGAGTCTTATGGTGTATTATTTTGGTTGTATTTTGTTCAGAATTGTTTATAAGTCCATAGAAAAAATATCAAGTGAATGAAGTTTTTCAACTCTAATTTTTAATGTATTTTATATTTCAAAAAGCTGTAAGATCATAAATGTTTTTACCATTTAAATAGGTTAAGTTTGGGTGTGGAGAGATGGCTCAGTGGTTAAGAGCACTTGACTGCTCTTCCAGAGGTCTGGAGTTCATTTCCCAACAACCATATAGTAGCTCACGACCATCTATAAGGACATCTGATGCCCTCTTCAGGCATGTGGGTGTGCAAGCAGCAGAACACTCATTAAATTAATTAATTAATTAATTTTTTAAAAGTTGAGATATAGCTAACCTGATTTAATATTGTATCGTGTGTGTGTGTTTCAAAGCATTGCATGGTACCCCATAAATATGCAGTTGTACTTACCAGTTAAAATAAATTTAATTATAAATTTTCAACTTTTGAACTTGAACCTTTAACAGAAATATTATTATTGAAAGCCAACTCACAGACAGAATGGCCTTCATAATTTAAGGGACTGACTGTAACAGGAAAATGCATTTGTTCCAAAATCAAGGATTCCAAGATAGAAATCAACAGAGTACTTGTCCCATGTGCATGAAGCTCTAGCTTGTGACCTCCAACATTCAAATTAACACTAATCATTTCAAAATGGTGACAGTCATGCCTGAGGTCACTTTCCTTCTCAGCTCTAAGGTCTGTGCTCTCCATGGCTGATGACAGAGGTCACAAGCCCATGGTACAGTGACAAACCTGAGCTTCATCTTCCAAAAGTGAAGCAGGAAGGGGTCAATGTGAGTTCTAGTGAGCACAGGAATAAGCTTTGACATTCTGTAATTGTGTCCTGGACTGCCTCAACCTGTAAGAATATGCCCATGGTAATCATCTTTTTATTTAGATACATTTGAATTCTCTCTCAAAATAGAATGTAATTGAGAAGGAAGGCCTACAATTTTGAATCATCTAAATTTGGTGAACGAGTCAAAAGAACTAGAACTAGAGACAACGTATTTGCAAAGTGTATCATAGTCAAGCACTTGAATAGAGGCCAGAACTACCTGAGGAAATATTTGTGCTTTATGAGTTACGCATCCCAGTGTTTTAAGGGCTCCCTGAAATTGCCCTGTAGAGCTCAGGACAGCTTTTGGTCCACAAGTCACTTCCAAACAGTAGTTTCCCAATTCAATATAACACTGTCTACAGGAAGCAGGTGATTGAGGTATCAACAATTTCAAGTGCACTAAACCACAAATGCAGACAATTCTATGGAAAAAAAAAATTAAGTCAAACTAGTGAAAAATACTTTCTGCAGAAAACCATAGCAGCATACAAGCCAAGAAACTGGTTGGAAAATACAATGACGTACGTAATTATGCATCAAGAATAATTATCCTGGCAAAACTTTGTAAATATTAAAATAATGTTTATAAAAAGAAATTTAAACTGTGTTTAATATATGTAAATATTTAATTTCTTCAAAGAACTTTATCTTTGCCAGGCGTGGAATAAACTTTTGAACACTGTGCTTCTCTGCTAGGGTGCAAGGGTCTCTTTAATCCCAGCACCATGGAGACAAAACCAGTGGATCTCTATAAATATGAGACTAGCCTACTCTACGTCCTCCAAGAACATAGGATTGCAGGCCACCTGGGACTACATAGTGAGACCCTGCTCAAAACAACAACAACAACAAAAACCAACCAACCAAACAAACAAAAAGTGGGGTGATGGTGGTAGAGAGGTGACTCAATGGCTAAGAGCACTGGCTACTACTCCAGAGAATCTGGGTTCAATTTCCAGCTCACAACCATCTATAACTCCAGTACTAGAAGATCTAACATGTTCTTCTAACCTCCATGGGCACCAGGAATATACATGGTACACAGATATATTTATATATATATATATATATATATATATATATATATATATATATAAATTTAATTTATATATATAAATTTAATTATATAATAAATTATATAAAAATATAATTTATATATATTTATATATATAAATTATATATGTATAATTAAAAATTAATAATTTTTTGGAAATAACTTTATTGTTGAAAACAAGTTTAAGATTAAAGATTAATTTTTTTATGTCCCTGTAATACAGCAGTCAATATTCCGGTCAATAAGTAAAACTTTTAGATAAGTTACCATTTTGTACCATCTCCTTCACTTCTTCAATATCTTGATTCGGGTACCCTAGTAATCACAGTAACCATTGTTTTCAGGCAGTTCCCAATTTATGACAGGTTGGCTTTATGACAGAGTGGAGACAGTCTGCATTGAGCAGCAGCCATAATTTACAGTTTGATTCCCTGGTGGGTTATTTTTCACATTGCTGTTACCAAATGCCTAGCAAGAAGCAATGCGAGGGAGGGGGGATTTGTTTTGGCTCATGGTTTGAAGGGAGACAGTCCATTATGTCAGAAGAGCAGGGACATGAGGCAGCCGGTTACATTATGTGCACAGTATAGAAGCAATGAGCAGTGAATGCTACCACTCTGTAGGCTACAATCCTTCCGCCATCAACTGACCATCATCATTCCAGCCTCGATATTGTCTCCTCTGAGATGCTGGATAACTACAGCGACCACGGCTCCCAATCAGACAAGTCCCTGCGAGATGGAGCAACCCACACTGCTAAGCACTATGTAACTGGTCTAGTGCTTGTAGTCTATGCGCTCAGCTCATTTTTCACTTATACTATTTTCAGCCTCCAACAACTCTAATGGGACATCACACATCTTGAAGCCAAGGTCTATCACTACGAAGCACTTGCTGTGAGCCCAACACTGCCAATGTGTTTACCAGACCATAAAACAAGACTATGGAAAGAGGCAATGTTAGTCACCTGTTGGGTTGTGGCATGTTCGTGGTCATGGGTTCTGTTGGCCTGAGTTGTGGATCCCAAGTGCCTGCCGCCCCAGGCGGCTAGAGACTGGAATTCGACTGTGTTACTCCACGCTGCATACCGGGCGGATGCCAGGCTATGGGATGCCGTGTGACTCTGCTCTGCGGTGGAGAGAACACAGTCTGAGACCCCCGTGGGGGCGGGGCTCTTGAGTTGGAGATTCCCCAGGCCAGGGACTGGCTGGTCTTAAGCCCTTGGGCTCTCAGGTGATGCTGAGAGGCCACAGAAGGGTTGAGACAGGGGAGCGCGTATGGGCTGGATTGACCAGCAGCCAAAAGGGGGAAGGAGAAGAACATGAACCCCGTGGGGAATGAGACTCTTGGTCGAGGTGACTCGCTTAGCTGGGTCTTGGCTGGGTCTTGGCTGGGTCTTGGCTGGGTCTTGGCTGGCTGGGCTAGCTTGCTTGAGTTGGTGGGCGGCCTCCATGGCTAGAACATAGAGGGGTCTTAAACACGAGGTTAGATGGCGGCTCAGTAGTTGAAGACCTTCTCCAGGGTTCCGCATGGCGGCCCCAATGACGAGAGGTAGTCCTGGTCTTAAAACGTTTATTGTCATGGTGAGAAGTGGATGAAGCTGTACCCCATATTCTCAGGGTGGGCCTAAGGTTAAATACCTTTTGTGAGTAGGAGGAGGGTCTGGGAAGGAATGTTTAATTGGCTACAGCCTCTGACCTTTGGGTATCTTATGACTATGGAGCTCTCTTGAGGCTGTGCAGCCTGTGGTCACGCCCTCTACCTGTGCTACTGACCCATGGCCACAAACCTCTCTTTGGGAGGGGCTGTGGAGGACTGAAGCTTAAGTGAAAGGAACCAGGGCCCAGGAGCAAGGCCGAACATCTACCATCGCTTTAGGGTCTCTGGGGTTTGAGGCCTGCACTCGAACAGCCGTCGACCAGTGTTCCCAAGGAGGGCGCTGCTATGCCCCGCTATGCTTTCCAGTGACGAAGCCACACCTCTAATGTCATCTGACTTCAAAAACCTCCAAACTCAGACCTTGAGTGGCTCCCAGACCAGCAATTTTTCGCTCAGGCATTAAATGAATTCACTAAAGATTCTAGTTTAAAAGACAAACTGCTCAATAATGTTTCTAGGAATGAGCCCAGATCTCTGATGCAACCATCAAAACACGGCTGCCTCTAAACATGACTAATTTGTGCTGCTTGTCACAGATGATTAGCTTGCAGAGTTGCTTTGTGAAACCTTTAATTAGGGGTAACAAAAAAGTCCATTCCTGGTCCAACAATCCCTGGATCACACACCATGCCTGTTCATGGTCCTGCAGGGACACTGAGGAAACTGGATATAGCTCTTGTTCCCCAGACTTCCTTTGAGTGAAGAGGCAAGCAGGGACAATCACTGTCTAAGTCCCCGGGAGAAAGGCTTTTGCTCAGCCCAACAGAGGTGCTTCTTTGACAGACAGATGGAAAGAGACAGAGAAGGAAGAAGGGAGAGAGGGTGACAGATCATGACCTGAGGCTTGGGTTCAAAGCTTCCCAAGTCTGAGGAATGGAGCGGCTTGTGGCTCTGTCACAGATGCAGTCCTATGTGTTGGTGAGAACACGAGCATCCAACATAGATATTCCAGAAACACCAAATGTGTTTAGTCAGCTTCCTGGCAGAAAAAAAAATCTCAACTTAAGAGAACATTTGATGTTGCCATGTCTGTTCCATGCCATGGACTGCATCTATATTTACAAACAAATACCAATGGTTGCTTAGATAACTGATCAAGGAAACTTGCTTCAAAGAGACCATGAAGTCAGGAAAACATACTTTATCCCTAAATTAACAACAGTGCATATAACAAAGAGTTTAAGCATCAATTTGACACAACCTCAGATTGCCTGAGAAGGGAGTTATCGAGGAGTTGTCTACATTGGGTTGGTTCGTGGTCATGCCTTATGGGGATACTGTCTTAATTAAATTCATTGATATGGGAAAACCCAGATCTACCATGAATGATACCAGACCCTAGGTTAGGGTGTGACAGAGGTGGGGCCCTGAGCTATATAAGTGAGAGTGCATGCAGTCCTCCTCAGGCCTGATTATGGATGTGATAGGATCAGCTATCTCAGTCTGCTGCTCTTGTGACTGACACACTCGAGTGTGTGTGTGTGTGTGTGTGTGTGTGTGTGTGTGTGTGAAATGAAGCCATGGTCATTCTTACCTTAACTTCTTCTCCTGGTGTAAGGGGACATGAAGTTGTGATACTTATAAATCAAATATGCAGAATCACTCATAGGAGCCTCTAGGGTCTGCAGGAACCTGTGGCATGTATGAAGCCGTATTCTGGTACATAGGTGGCTGGCTGCACATAGAGAAGACATGAGTAAATACTTCTAGGTGTGAAGTCAACACCTCTTCTTTGCCATTCCACATGGGCTTGGCTCCAAAACTCCCAGGAGACTCACAGCTATTACTAGACAATTACTTTTCATGGCTGATACCAACGCATCTTGGCAACCCAAGAAAGACTTTCTTGAAATTCATTCAAAGTCTGACAGCACAACTCCCTTCAAGGGAACCTTCATATGCAGCAGGAACATACTGGATGAGGGTCTTTTGTAGTTAGCAAAGGGAAATTTGGGGAATCTCCTTAGCAGCTATAACGAAAAGCAGGATCTATTTTTTTTTTTAATTTCTGTCCCCTCATTTAGCTTTTCCTGGGGATGTAAATAGATCCACCCCCTCCTCAAATGCCAGAGAACAACAACAAAAACCATCTTTTCTGGACTATCATGCCTTTCCCATGTGCCACGGCTTAATGTGGCCAACGTGGAGAGGATAAAAGCTCGTGGTTAATCGCCTCCCTTTTGATGTCCCCCTTCCTTAAAGCCATCATAATAATAGTGGCTAGGGTCGATGCTGTGATGTACTGCCCAGGTTCCCTTCCAACACAGGGGCCTCAGACTCCCAGCTGTTGGTGCATTAGCTGCTAAGGCTCACCGTTGAATCTGTCCTCATGCTGTGTTCTGAGTGAGACTGTCACCTTGCCTGGGAAAACCCCCATACTCAGTAACTGGCTGTGGAGGTATAAGTTCTAGGGAACCATCCCATCTCTCTGGTGGAGTATCATGTTGCAACTGTATCATAGTTCAAACTCCTCTGCCTGTCTGGTCCTGAACTTCCAGATGTTGTTGATCCCATGAGTATTCCCCAAATAAACTACCTTCATGTACATCTTCATTGCAGAATGGAGTTCCAAGGCAACTTGAGCCAAGACACTGGTCCTGGGCAGAGCATCTGAGATGTACCAGGCACTCCAACACCTAATGCTTGCAGTGTCCCTTCATACAATCAGTAATTGCATTTTGCAGATATAGCTGAAACTCAGAGAGGTCGTAACCCTTGCCTAAAATCACACAGCAAAAGAGCCAACACTCGCCAGAAGTCCTCTTTAGTTCCTTGTTCTTGTAACCAAGGTTTACATTTGCAGGGCAATGGTCTCTAGGGACACTGATTATGGATATTTTTATGAGCTATAACTTGCATTAAAATAAACACTTGATTTTAAAGATGGAGTTCACCTGTAAGAAGGGAGGATAGGCAGTGGTGGCACACACCTTTAATCCCAGGTTTGGGAGACAGAGACAGGCAGATCACAGTGAGTTCAAGGCCATTCTGGTCTACAGAGTGAGTTCCAGGACAACCTGGGCTACACAGAGAACCCCTGTCCTAAAAACACAGACAAATGAGCAAGCAAACAAACAAAAAAGGTAAGCCAAGGAAATCTCTTCTTTGTAGCAATACAATGAGGTCTGTGGCTTAGTTAATATTAGACAAATATTATTTTCCTGGTTTTGATAAAGTGTAAAATTATCCAATTGGTAACTGTTACTAGGGGAAGCTTGGTGACAGGAACAGGGAAACTTACTCATATACCTTTTGAAAATAAAATTATACTTCAAAATAATGTTTAAGTTTTCCTTAAAAACAAAAGAATAAGACATAAGAGATGGCTCTATTAAGAAAAATAATCTTTGAAAGGGAATGGAAGGGAAGATCTGGTGATACACCTTTAATCCTAGCACTTGGGATGCAGGCAGAGATGGATCTCTTTGAGTTCAGGGCCAGCCAAGGCTACATAGGGAGACCCTGTCTCAAAAAACTAAATATGAGGGGATACGGAGAGGAGAGGAAGAAGAAGCAGACAAAGAAGAGGAAGAAAAGCGAGAAGGAAGAGGAGGGAGAGGAGGAAGAGGAGGAAGAGGATGAAGAGGAGGAAGAGGAGGGAGAGGAGGAGGAGGAAGGAAGAGGAGGGAGAGGAGGGAGAGGAGGAAGAGGAGGGAGAGGAGGAAGAGGAGGGAGAGGAGGGAGAGGAGGAGGAGGAAGGAAGAGGAAAAGAAGGAGGAAGAGGAGGAGCAGGAGGGGAAAAGAAGAAGGAGGAGGAGGAGGAGGAGGAGGAGGAGGAGAAGGAGGAGTAGGAGAAGAAGAAGAAGAAGAAGAAGAAGAAGAAGAAGAAGAAGAAGAAGAAGAAGAAGAAGAAGAAGAAGAAGAAGAAGAAGAAGAAAAGTAATTGATATTTAAAATGTCGTGGTTTGAATAGGAATGGCCCCCATAGGCTCATATATTTGAATTTTAGGGAGTGGCAATATTTGTTGGAGTGGGTGTGGCCTTTGTCACTGGGCATGAGCCAAGCCAGGTCTAGTGTCTCTCTTCCTACTGGCTTCGGTTCTAGATGGCTAACCCTCAACCTCTCCAGCACCATGACTGAATGCAGCCATGCTTCCTGCTGTGATGATAATGTACCAAACCTCTGAAAATGTAAGTAACCTCCAATTGAATGCTTCATTTTATAAATGTTGCTGTGGTCAGAGTGTCTCATCACAGCAACAGATCACTGACTTGGACAGCTGAAGAATAATATTAACTCCCAGTAAGAACCGAAAACAAATGTTTTCATGATTTGCTGAGGATTGACGCTTCTTTCTTTCCTTTGCAAATTAAGGATGAGCGACTAAGGTGAGCTGAAAGCTGTAATAACTATAGCTTCAAATATGACTGTGCTGGATATGGGTTGGACAGGGGCTTGTGAGGCTCCGCCCCTCGCTGAGGGGCTATTGGCACTTGATCGCTGTTGGGAAAGAGAGCCATGTTTCTTCCCAATGTAGTGACTGGTAAGTGGTCCCTATTCCTGAGGACAGCCCCACACTGACGCATATGTGGATGGAGCTAATTGGACTTGGTGGGTAACAGAGATGATGTGAAGGTGGGAAGAGGACTGTTGGGAGAATCGGATGGAGAATCGGGTAGGTATGATCAAGATGCACTGTACATATGAACTGTCAAAAATATGTTTGAAAAAACAAAACATACTCTTTCCAAACACTAAATGGCCCGATCTTGAACTTCCTAACCCTCAGAGCTGTTTACTCTAAGTTTCTAATATTTATGGTTTTAAAAAAATGTTACTGGAGAAATGGATCAATGGCTAGCAGTACCTACTGCTACTGTAGAGGACCAAGGTTCAATTCCCAGCATACACTCCTTGCAGAGACAACCACCTGTGATTCCAGTTCCTGGGGAACCTAACCCCTCTGGCCATTGGCACACATGTGTATATTCACACACACATACACACACACACAATTAAAAATAAAATAAAGTTTTAAAAAGCTGGACCAGGAGCAGTGGTTCACACATTTAATCCCAGCACTTGGGAGGCAGATGCAGGTGGATCTCTGTGAGTTTGAGGCCAGCTTGGTCTACAGAGTGAGTTTCAGGACAGCCGGGGCTATTACACAGAGAAACCCTGTCTCAAACAAACAAAAACAAACAGAAAAGCTGAAAATGGCCCTATCTTCTCTCTAAAAAGTGGAATCAAATGTTCCTCTTCCTCCTCCCTCTGCCACAAGTCCACAATCCTCAAAGGCAGTTGGGAGTCTTGAGTGGGTGGTTTTAGTGAGGCAGTAACTCTAACAGGTCTGGAGGGTTGGCAGTGAAAAGGACATCCATGTTGTCTCTTGTCATGCCTTAGAGGGAGTTGTGACCAGGCACCATATCGAAAAGGAACCAATTTTTAAGATAGATATCCTGGCAGCAAAACACAGAAACAGCATCATTGAATGGGCTGGGGCCCCAGACTGCACAAAGAAGAGAGAGCTAGCAAGGGCCAGCATCTCTTCTGTCTGCTTTATGACTGTGGGTAAAGCATGACTAACCACGTTCTTGCCACTATGACTGTCCTGCTGTGGAGGACTGTACCCTCAAACTAAACCAGAATGAGCCAGCCCTTCCTTCTTAACTTGCTTTTGTTGAACGTCTTGTGACACCAACTAGAAAAGAAAAGAATACAGAAAATTAGCACCAACAGCTGTTGCTGTGATAGACCCGACTGTGTTGTTCACAGGCCTTTGGGACTGGTTAGTAGGAGAAATGTGGAAGAGACTAGAAATTGGGGGCCATTAAAAGCCAGAGAGTGCTGCAAGTAGAACTTAATGAGATTGTCCGGTGGGGGCTTAGAGAACCACGGCAAGACAAACATTGACTGTGAAGCCCAGCTGGGTAGGTTTCAGAGATGAAGGGCTGTCCCAGGAACATGCTAGAGAACATTTGTGCATTAGGGGAAAATAATCTGGGTGCAACCACCCATGTCCTGAGACCTTGAGTAAGGCCGGATACAGGAATGATGAACTAATTTGTTTGGCTAAGGAAGTTTTAAGAGCAAGGAGGCTCTGGGAGTCACTTTGTGAAGTCATCTAAGTCACAACGGAGACCCCAGAGTGTTGGAAATGCCAGGACCATGAGATGTCCACTGAGGGAAGTTGCAGACATGAAGTGGAGCCAGCTTCAAGGACAGCCTGTACATGTCGGAGGCATCAGAGCTGGAAGGATAGAGTTATCTAAGCCGGCTGGAGCCCAGATGGTTCATTCTAAGCTCTGGATGCCAGACTACAGGATTTATTGTTTTCCTAAAGTTTCCTGGGTTTCAGTCTTGCTTTGGTTCAGCCTTCCTTTGCTCTGCCCCATTCTTGTCTTCTGAAATGGAGCAGTTACTCTGTACCATTGTATTCTGGAAATGTGTAACTTGTTTTGATTGATATGAGCTCACAGTTGAGAGTCCTCTTATCTCAGAAAAGACTCACTCTGCACTTTTACTTCTAGCTAGAGTTTAAACTTTTAAGACTATGGGGCCTTAAATCTACTCACGTTTAACTCGGCAGATTTTTGCATTAGGAGATGGCCATGATCTTATAGGGAGATGAGGTGGAAGGCTGTAGCTGAAGAATGTTTGAATGTCAAGTTGGCAAAGGGAGGTGGGTTATCCCTGTTTTTGTTTTGAGACAGGGTCTATCTATGTGACCCTGGTGATTCTGGAGCTCACTCTGTAGACCAGGCTGGCCTCAAACTACGAGATCTACCTGCCTCTGCTTCCCAGTGCTGGATTGAAGGTGTGCACTGCCACCACCCCCAGCCCCCGACTCAAGAGGAGACATTTTGTTGACTAATATCAATTGTCATCTTGACAGGATCTAGAATCACTGAAATGATAAGATTTTAAAGGAACCTACCTCCGATGGATTATCAAGATTCTGTTAATTGAGGTGAGATACCCCACCCCCATGTGGGAGGTAGCAGTCTGTGAGATGAGGTCCCGGACTGCATAAAGTGGAGAAAGCTAGCTGTACACCAGCATACGCTCCTCTCGGTTGTGTGACTGTGAAGAGGCACACTTCACACTGTGAAAAGACAGTTTTCACTGTCTGACATCTCTGCTGTGATGAACTATACCCTAGGCAGTGAGCCACAATAAGCCCTTCCTTCTTAAAACGTCTGTCAGGTATTTTATTGCATCAGTGAGAAAAGTGATAAATTCACTAAACTTTGGGTAGTATTTTGACCTTAGGTTTTTAATGTTTTTATTTTTTTGTTGTTCTTATATTTTTCTAATACATGTTTTTCATTATTAATTTTTTTGCTGACTTTTCTTCTTTTTTCCCTCTCATGATGCTATTTTTTATTTTTCTTCCGTTTCCTTCTCTTACTCTCTTTACCAGTCCTTTCTGGACCCTTGCTGTGTTTTATGTTTACTCTTTTACTTGTACCCTCGATAATTTTTGACTGCATTAGTTTTGACATGTTCTGTTTTGCGGCCATTGGTGATGTGCTGGTTATTCTTAACAACCTTTAAGCGCATTCCTATGTCGTGCTTGGTTTAGCGCTGCTACTGTCCTTTCCATTTGGTTTCCCCTCTCTGAAAAGATCAGAAACTGAGCTGTCGGAATGGGATGCTCGCTAATATGATCCCCAAATAAAATTACAAGAGATGCCCGGTCCAGTACATCACAAACGCAACCCACAATAAAAGAACTAAAAGGTCTCTGTTGTTTTGGGGATCTATATTCTTTTGAGAGTCACAGGGAGTTTCCTCACTGGGTTTTGGTCAAGCATTTCCCTACTATGTCTTTTTCCTCCATTTTGGAATTGTAATGTATTCTGCACCACTATATGTTAGAAATGTGTAATTCCCCCCGTCGATGGGCAAAGAGACACCTTGTTGTTGGTGTTGTCCATACATCAGTCAGGGGCAGCGCGTGCTGATAGCAGTCCTTGGCTCATCTTAGCTTGTTGCCTGGCTTGGTAGCCAAAGCTCTTTTATACCAAGGACTCATAAAAATCAAGGCAAATCAAACCCAGGCACTGCAGTGCAGAAGGAAGAAGACAGACATAAGCCAGCCGTCCACCATGTTACCCACAGACGGGCCATCTAGCACACAGCACTGGCTGCCAAAGCCATGCAGCGCTGATGGAGGACCCAGTGTCCTGCCAGCCACGAGGCCAGCCTGTAGCAGGATCCACCACAGTGTGTGAGCATGTGGTGGACAGATGGGAGGAGAAGAAAAGTGGAGCAGCTTCGGCATTATGAAAAGAGATGGAACTTGAGCGTGGAGAGGAGGAGCCTGTTGTGAGTGTCCAGCCCTGCCACCTGGGGCCATGGTGAAGTCCCAACGTGGGCTGCCACTGTGGGCCATGTTTGAGTCTGTGGCTATGAAGCCACAGAGGTTAGTGTTGAAGTCAGTGGCTCATATTACCACTACACAACATGGGGACATCCATAGTTGAGGCAGCCACCAAGGATCACATGGATGTCCACGGGGCTGTATAGAACTGGCCCTGCCCCTCACGGGCTGCAGCATTTGGAGAGTTGACCCCACCTCTCATAGGTGGCAGCACTCAGGAGAGCAAGGCTGGTGCCTCATCTAAGCAGCACAGTGGAGCTGATCCTGATGGTGGGGGTGAGAGCGGAACCAGCCCAAGGGCTGCCGCTGCTGTTGGTGCCGAGGCCGCTTGTCTACCATGGGGTGACATGGGCACATTACCTCCTGCAGTCAGGAGAGCTGCTCACAGGGTCTTGAGTGTGGGAGAGCTTTCCCTGACCCCCACCAGCTGGAACACTTGGG
Organism: Arvicanthis niloticus; assembly: GCF_011762505.2. NCBI lineage: Eukaryota > Metazoa > Chordata > Mammalia > Rodentia > Muridae > Arvicanthis > Arvicanthis niloticus. The sequence continues at coordinate 60,719,054 of NC_047668.1, read as the reverse complement.
AAAGCACCTTGCCTTACTGACCCTAGTGGTAGAAGTACAAGTGAGTTGGCCCCAAGGATTAGAGTGAGAGATGGCCCCACCACTTTGTCTGCCATGAGGTAGCTTGAGTGTGGAACGATACCCTCACTCTCCCAGCACCACCTGCAGTATTTGGGAGAGCCTCTATGCCTTGACTGGGCAGCACAGTGAGGCTGGCTCTGGAGGTGCGAGTGTAAAGAGCCAGCCCAAGGGCATGAGAACAGGAAAGAACAGGAAAGCTGACCCTGCCTCCTGACAATGGCAACATTAGGTGGCCTAATGGAAGCCGTGATGGAGAGATCACCCTGATGATAAGAGACAGCCAGCCCACTGATCAGCTCAGCTACCACCCAGGCCCAGATCCAGGGATCTGAGATGGTCCACCTCAAAATCTATATCATCTGCAAATAGTTGGGACACATGAAAGGGACAGTCCTGCTGAACCAAAGCTTCGGGATCTCTGTGACACAGTGTAACAACAGGATAACTGGGAGGAGTCCCAGTGAGGATCCAATATTGATGGTGTCACAGAAGTCCAGAGACCTCAAACCAGACCAATGACTCATTACAATGAACATCTGCAAGTGAAGATGTGTGGACAGAGGGACACACTATGGGACACTGTGACATACTACAGCTTCCATGATGAAATGTTTCTGTACTTTGGGTGGTTTGGGGGGTGTGTGTATGTATGTGCGTGTGCGTGTGCATGTGTGTGTGTGTGCGTGTGCGTGTGCATGTGTGTGTGTGTGTGTGGTTTTTATTTTGGGGGGAGGTTGCAAGATATGATATGAGGGAATGAGGAGATGTGCAGGACTGAGGTACATGATGGAAAATTCACAAAGAATCAATAGAAAACTAAAAAGAAGAAGAAAAATATATAATTTCTTGATTACTTAATTTCTTGTTTGTCTTGGGTCTTAGAAGACACTCTAGACTTTTAAACTGTCTTGAGACTGTGAGAGACTGGGAACTTTGGATGTTGGACTGTACACATTTGCATTATGATATGGCTACAAGTCTAAGGGGCCCAGGGCATGGGATGTGGTGGTTTGAATTAGAATGGCCCACCTAAGCGCATATATTTGAATGTTTGCTTCCAGTGGAGTGTTTAGAAAGGACTAGGAGGTACGGCTTTGTTGCAAGAGGTAAGTCACTAGGGAAAGGCGTTAAGATTTCAAACACCCCCATCAGGACCAGTCTCTCTCTGTGCCTCCTGCTTGTGGGTCACACGTAAGCTCTCAGCTGCTGCTCCAGCACCATGACTACCTGCCTACCATGCTCCCTGTCGTGATGATCATAGACTAACCCTCTGAGACGGTCAGCAAGCCTCCGATTGAATGCCTTATTTTATAACTTGCCTTAGTCACCCTGTCTCTTCACAGCAATAGAACAGTAACCAAGACAGACATCCCACTATCTCTATAGATAAATCACCCAGACTAAAATGCAACAAAGAAACTTTGAAGTTAAACCTCACCAGAGATCAAACAGATTTAAGGGACATGTACAGATGATTCTACCCAGCAGCTGCAAAATACACATTCTTCTCAGCAGCCCAGGACCTTCATCCAAAATAGGCCACATTCTAGACCATACATTAAGAAATAACAAATACAAAAGAATCAAAATAATTTTTTATATCTTATCAGATCATAGTGTATTCAATAGGAAAAGATAATGCAGAAACTCTATAAATCCATGAAGATTGTATAAAACACTATTTAATGGCCAGTGGACTACTGCTGAAACAGGGAAGACATTTTTTATAATTCCCAGATTCAAAAGAAAATGGAATCACAAAATTCAGAACCTTTAGATATAGCTAAGACAGTGATGAAAGTTTATAGCTATAAATGTCACATGTTTTAAAAAATTCAGGGAGCTATTGAAGTAATAACTTAATGATGTACCTCAGTATCCCAAGACAAAGAACAAGAAAAACTCAAAATCAGCATAAAGAAAAAAATCATGACAATCAAAGCAGAAATTAGTAACATGGACACAAAAAGAATACAAAAGGTCAATGAAGGATTGGTTCTTTGAAAAGAAATGATATTGAGAAACAATTAGAGTCTAAAACTTAGGCAAATGAACCAAAAGAAAAAAGATTCAAGTAAATAAAATTAGAGATGAAAGGGGACAATTACAACAGATGCTGTGGCAGTTATTTCTACTGTCAACTTGATGAGATCTAGAATCTAGAATCTCCTAGGAGAAAGGCCTCTGCTCATGGCTGTGAGGGATTGTCTTGATTAAGTGTAGTGAAGTGGGAAGACATGCCCACTGTGGCAGCATCATTCCCTAGGCTGGGGTCCCGGACTGTCTAAACAGAGAAAGTGAGCTGAGTACAAAATTCATTGTTCTTCTTTGTGGATGCACTCTGACCAGTTGCTTCAAACTCCTGCTGCTGTGACTTGTACATGGTAATAGCCTGTTCCCTCAAACTGTGAGTCAAAATAAATGCTTAGTCCAATAAGTTGGTTTTGGCCAAGTATTTTATCACAGCAGCATTTAAAGTAAGAGATATAAAATTCCAAATAAGTAGACAATCTAGAAGAAATGGACACATACAATATACAAAAATTAAGCTAAGATGATAATGACAACTTAAAAATATCTATAACGAGCAATGAAACTAGAGCATTAATAGTCTCCTAACAGCAAAAGTAACAACAAAGACAAAAGATAAATGGACTTACAGCTGAATTCCATCAGGTCTTTCAAGGAGAGCTAATACTAACGTTTTTCAAGTTACTGCATGAAACCAAATAAATACTCCCAAATTCATCCTATGAAGCCTGTATTACCCTGACACCCAAACCAGGTAAGAATATAACAAACTAGAAAACTTCAAACCAATTTCCATATATATAAAACTTCTCAACAAAATATTTGCAAACCAAACTCAATGGCACATTAAAATACCCAGTGGGGAAAATATTATAACACTATGGAAAAAAGATTAAAGAAAACACTAGAAGGTAGGAAGACTGCTTATGTTCATGGACTGGCAGAAATAATATTGTGAAAATAGGTATACTGTCATAAAATTCAATATAATTCTTATCTAAATTCCAGTGAAACTCTTCACAGAACCGTGAAAAATCCTATAATTCATAAGGAAACAAAGAAAACCTCAAATAGCCAACCAATCTTAAGCTGAAGAACAATGCTAAAGGTATCACAATATCTGATCTCAAATTATACTACAGAGCCATAGTCATCTAAGACAGCATGGTAGCAACATAGAAAAACAGACACATGGGCCAAAAAATAGAATAGCAGACCCAGAAATAGATGTATGTGTCTACAGTCACATGACCTTCAATAAAAGCACCACAGCATGAATGGCTACTTCTTCCAAGAGTGGTGCTGTAAATATAAAATAGTCATACGTAGAGACTATTGCAAAACCTACACACACATACATGCACACGCACACACATGAACACATTTAAAGCTCAGCAAGTGTTTACACATTTACACAAAGAAAATAATCACCACAGTCAAGAGACATCTACAGACTGGAGGCAATATGCCAGCCACATATCTCACAGAGGATTATATCTAGACAAAAATAATTATTGCTTGGATACAAGTTTTCATGTTGTCAAGGATGGCCTCTTACTCATTATGTAGCCAAGGATGGCTTCCAACTCACTATGTGGCCAAGGATGGTCAGAAGGTCCTCACTCCCCTGCCTGTACCTCTGAGCACTCAGATTACAAGTGTGTGCCATCACACCTTCTATCATAAATAAAAACCCTAATCATCTAAACAATAAAAGAGAAAATAAAGTGAACATAGAGTTCTCAAAAGAAGAAATCAAAAAAGGCCAATTAATATATAGGAAAAAGTGTTCCACATTCTTAGGTATAAAGGAAATTCAAATAAAAAAATACACCGACATTCCATCTTTGTCCACACAGAATGTGATGTCCACACATCAGGAAAACAAAATTATAGAGAAGGGGAGGGTAGTGGGAAGAGTCAATAAAATTATGTGGAATGGTGTGTGTGTGTGTGTGTGTGTGTGTGTGTGTGTGTGTGTGTGTGTGTCAAGTGGAAGTTTCTGGTTGACACCTGGTGTCAGATGATTTAGACTTGACTGCTATTTTGCTGAGGTAAGACCTGTGGGAGGACATGATGTTTGGAGAGAGTATAAATAGGACTCAGTAGACAGTGACAGGCGCTGACATAGCTATTGTTGGTCTCCAGTCTTCGATGATCTTCACTTCATTTGAGAGAGGCAAGGTAGAGGACTTCACCTGACATCTGGTTCTAGACACTCCCACTGACTCATGCCTATTTGGTGGAAGCCTGGTGGTTTCTACTGGATAATGCTGCCAGTACCGATTTGTGTTTCCTGACACAACTAAACTGGACTGCTGGTGTCCTGACAAACGGAGAATGGAACTGCCCTAAATCACTTCTAAATAGGTTCACACACCCTTGTTCTATTTACCATCTTTTCTCCCCTTCTTTTGGACAGTGGGCTAGAAGGGGGGGGAGGGTTGAAGCGTTTGAGAACCCTTATTAAAGTATGTTTTGAAAAGTCTAAGAGAGAGAAAAAGAAAGAACGCATATGGTAAATAAAACCAACTACTTCAAAGATATCTTAACTTTAAAACATTAAAAATATGAAAAAGATGCTAGTGTGGACATGGAGAAAACTGTGAATCCATGTTGGGTTGGATTATAAACTACTTCAGCCACCATTGAAACCAGTATGAATGTTCCTCAAAACACTAAAAACAGACCAAGCTGTTCCACTACTGGGGTATACTGTGGTGGTTCAAATATGCTTAGCCCAGGAAGAGGCACAAATAGGAGATGTGGCCTTATTAGAGTAGGTGTGGCCTTGTTGGAGGAAGTGCATCACTGTGGGGGTGGGCTTTGAAGTCCTATACTGAAGCCTTGTCCATATCAATAAAGAGTCTCTCCTCTTGGCTACCTGTAAAGAACAGTCTTCTTCTGGCTGCCTTAACTCAAGATGTAGAACTCTCAGCTCCTTCTCCAGTACCATGTCCGCCTGCAGGCTACCATGCTTCCTGCCATGATGGTAATAGACTGACCCTCTGAAACTGTAAGCCAATTCCAATGAAATGTTTTATGTGTAAGAGTTGCCTTGGTCATGGTGTCTTTTCATAGTACTGAAACCCTAACTAAGACGATACCCAAAGGGATCTAAAGCAATGAATGCCAGAGGTATTTGCACATCCATCTGTTGCTGACTGGTCACATAGCCAAGACACGAAAGCAGCCCAGAGATCCATTAGGAGAGTCACAGACAAGGAAAGGTGGGACACACAACGGTCATTTACTCATCTGTAAGGAGGAATGAAGTTGTTTCGTTCTCAAGAAAGTAGATGGATCTGTGAACCACCATGCTAGAGAAAAATAACTCAGTCAGGAGGACAAATTGCTGCCTGTTCTCTCTTATGCAGAGCCTCAGTTACATGCAACATCAAAACAGAAGATAAAGTATTTGGAAGGATAGGGGACCAGTGGGAGAGGATGGGACAAGGGAGGTCAATGAGGGGCTAATATACACAAAGGATAATAAATACATGTGAAAACTATTATTTCATATGATAAAAAAAAATCTATTTAAAATATGTAGCTCAAAGATTACCAGCTAACAAACAGAAGCTAGGGGAAAGGAAAGAAGGCTTTGTCTCTATAGATTTTGGAGAGAACATAGACCAGGCAATGCCTCAGCTCTGGACTCTCGCCTACAGAGCTATGGGATAATAAAGTTCTATTTTCTCTTTATCAAACAAAAATATAAGTAATATGTATTATCAAAAGACAAGTTTGAGTATATAAGAATGCAAAAGTAAAAGGGATCAAAGATACTGTAGTCAACAGTCACTTTGGAAAAAAAAAACCTATTAAAGTTTCTTTAAAGACTCCTAAAATTAAATTTATTGTGGTACCTAGCAACCTCACTACTGGGTACATATCCAAAGGAGTTGAAACTGGTCCTGAGGAGATGCCTGCATTCCACTTCTGTCAATGCTAGGCCCAGTACCCAGGATATGGAAACAATCTAATTTCCCCACAAAGGAGAAATGAATAATATGGCGTATACACACATCTGAGAACTACCCACCCTTTAAAATGGATGAAAACCTGTTATCTGTGACACCGTGTGTGAATCTGGAGGAAATTATGATAAGAAAATAAGACAGACACAGAGAGATAGCTACACACTGTAAGACCTCACTTCCACGTGGGATCTAAGATAAGGGGACCTCATGGGGATGGACTAGAAAGAGATTAGAAGGGGCATGGGTGGGGACTGCAGAAGAAACAGCCCTGGGGAAAAGTCACAAGTGTCAGACGAGAGGAGAGTGTTTCCATGAGCTGTCCTGTCACATGACCAAGCTAATAATAACAGTAATGCTATACACTGTCCTGTTACATGACCAAGCTAATAACATACTTACTGTAGGCTTCCAGATTGCAAACAATTCCCAGTGTTCTCACTGTAAGAATGATTAGTAGGTTAAGAGGCAGGGCTAATAACCTCAATTTAATACTTCTGCAGTGTATGTACCCATTGGCTATCACAGTGTACCTCATGAGCAATTATTAGTCTATAATTACTTAGAAAATTGGGACATAAAATACTGGCTCCATCACATGTGCTAATACCTCCACTCAGCAAAAACAGCAGGATGCATTGATGTTTTCCAATATTCTAATCGGGACTTGAAAGCTTCAGTTTTAGCTTCACAACAAATACTCTGGATCCTCGCTGTAACAGGCTCTCCTTGTTTGTTTTCTAGAAGGTATCTTCCAGTCTGAATAGCCAGAGTTTAATGACCTCTTGTTTCATCAAATATAAAGGGTACCCCACGGTGGGAAAGGCAGCAAATCCAGCTTATACCTGGTTCACAAAGGGGCTTCTCTTTGAGACAGCATCCACCTCAGCGTGTTTGCTTTCCATTAGTATAGCAAATAACCGAGACAAATCAACTTACAAAATGCAAAGGTTTACGTTGTCACACAGTGGTTTGGGGGTTCTGGCCTCTGCTCAGGTGGACATATTGCTTTGGGGCCTCTAGAGAGGGAAAGTGTGCCATGGTGGGAGCACAAGGCAGAACAAATCCATTTACCTCACAGCAGGTATTAGAGAAAAGAAAGGAGTGGACGGGTAGGGTGCCACTGTACCCCTGAGAACCACCAGACAGCTCCCAGCAGGCTCCACTTCTGGAAGTCTCTCACTTCCCAATAAGGTATGGGCTGAGGTCTTGCCCTTCAATACATGGGTCTGTAAGGCATTAAGATCCAAATAGCATTTAGCAAATCAGAGACAAGCTTCTTGCCCAGCAGTGGTGGCGCACACCTTTAATCCCAGTACTTGGGAGGCAGAGGCAGGTGGATCTCTGTGAGTTCAAGGCTAGACTGGTCTACAGAGGGAGTTCCAGGACAGCCAAGACTACAAAGAGAAACCTTATCTCAAAAAACAAATACACAGACACACACACACACACACACACACACACACACACACTTCTTATTTTTTCTTTTCCCTTTTTAGTTTTTTACTTTTTATTGATCCATTGTGAGTTTCACATCATGCACCCGGTTTCTCTCATCTCCTGGTCTCCTCATATCTGCCTTTCTCCCTTACAACTTCCCACACACACACACCCTAAATGAAAACCATACATACATACAAACAAAAAGCATAGAAAACATCTCCTCCTGGAAGCTGTAGTGTGTCACAGTGTGTCCCACAGTGTCACTCTGTCCACACATCTTCACTTGCAGATGTTCATTGCAATGAGTCATTGGTCTGGATCAATGCATCTGGCTTCTGTGACAGCATCAATATTGAATCCTCACTGGGACTCCTCCCAGTTATCCTGTTGTCCTACGTCACAGACATCCTGCCGCCTTGAATCAGCAGGACCAGCCCTTCCTCACTGTGCTGCTCAGTCAAGGCTCAGGGTCCATTCTCTCAAGTGCTGCAGCTCATGAGGGGCTGGGACAGCTCTCCTGCTCCCCCACCCTTGGGGCTGGCTCATCCATGCCTTAACCATCAGGACCAGCTCCACTGTATTACCCAGGTGAGGTACAGGGCCTGCTCTCCTGAGTGCTATAGTCAGTGAAGAGGGCAAGGCTAACTCTCCAGTTCTCATGCCTTCAGGACTAGCTCTCCCAACTACCACAAGTGGTGAGGGGTGGGGGTAGGGGCATCATCCCCATCCCCAACCACCTCACAGCAGACAAGTGGTAGGGCCAGCACTCCCCTGCTCTCACCCTTGGGTTGGCTAACCTACAACCCCATCGCCAGGGTTAGCTCCATTGTGCTATCTGGGCAAGGTACAGGGGCCCCTCTCCTGAGTGTTGCCGCCTGTGACAGATGGAGTTAGCTCTCTGGAATGCCACAGCCCGAGAGGGCAGGGCCAGTTCTGCACAACTCTGGGCATCCACGTGGCCACAGTCATTGACAGCGAACCCTGCTCCTGTGTAGCCATGGATCCAGACATGACCCTCAGTGACAGCTCAGGCTGAGACCTCACCATGGCCCAGGTGGTGGGGCTGGCCACTCAGAACAGGCTCCTCCTCTCCACTCCTGAGTCTCCAGCTCCATCTCTCTTCATAATACTCAAGCTGCTCCACTTCTCTCTCTCTCTCCCATCTGAGCACTACACACTCACACATTACACACATGGCTGCAGGCTGGCCACGTGGCTTGACAGGCCACTGACATCCTCTGTCAGCACAGGACTGTGGGTAGCCTGGCGGTCCACAGGTCTCTATCTGTCTTCCTCCGCCCTCACTGTGCCACGTGACTACTGCTGGTGGAGCCTTGTGTGTCTATGGCCCACCAGTGCCGAGAGACGGAGGGCAGGTCTGTGGCATCTTTCCTAGCCCACACTGCGTGGCGGGCAGAACACAAGTCTCTGTCTGTCGTCCTCTTCACTGTGCTGCCAGGATTTGATTCTATTTGATTTTTATGTGTCCTAGGCATAAGACAGCTTTGTCCACCAAGCTAGGATGAATAAAGGACTGCCATCTGTGCTGCCACTGACTGATGTAAGAGCAATACCACCAACAAGGTGTCTCTTTGTCCATTGCTGGGGAGGGGTATATATATTTCTTATTTCATCACGCATAAAATTCTTTAAATCCGCATGCATGCATGCATTTACGGGCCAACGATTAACAATTTTCACCCTTCTCAACTAAGTGAAACCAGTCCTTCATTTTCCTTCCTCCTCCTCTTCTTCCCCTCCTCCTCCTTCTTTGTCTTCATTATCCTCTTCCTCTTCTTCCTCTCTCTCTTCCTCTCTCTCTTCCTCTCTCCCTCCCCTTTTCTCTATCCCTCCCTCCCTCCCTCCCTCCCTCCCTCCCTCCTCTCCTCCTCCCCTCAACTACATCTCCCAATATAGCCTAGGCTTTCGTAGCTAAGCTCTAAATGCCAACAGAACAAACAGGGCACACGATGGCTGAGGAGACTGCCCTAGGAGTTTTGCAGATAACTGTTGTGTGACAAAACTTTTCCTGGGAAGATAACAACACTCGCATTCACTCACAGCAGATAGGGAGCCCACGACAGACCGAAAGGACAGATACCATCGAAGTCCAGCTTGGTAGGCCGATGAGATTTGTCGGGGTTACACGTAGGAATATGGGTGAGGGGTTTCTTCCAGGAGCAGAAATGACTCACAGGAAGCTGTGTCACCAAAGCCCATCACAACGTGAGTGACAGCTCACAAAAGCTGGGGGGGGGGGGGGGCGGGACCTGGAGCCCACTGTACAGCCTGCAGGCAGCTCAGCAGGCTGGAGAATGTCTTTCCCAGGTGTCAGTTGCTCTCAGCCACTGTCAGGCAGCTGGTCTGGTCTTAGAGTCCTCTTTGCAGGTTTGGTTCTTCCGAGAGTCTTCTTTGTAGCTTGGTTCTGCTTATTCTGGCAGGGAGGGGGCTAGTGTATCTGGTAGTGTCCTAAAGCTCTTTTGATCTGTTTACCTTCCCGCCTATGGGATCTAGGAGGAAACCGTTACATTACAATAACACCCCACCCCTGTGACACACACATACCCCGCCCCCTAGAACCATTCAGGGGCAGCTCTGCAGGCTGGTGGGAGGAGGATGTGTCTACCTGGGAATGTGTGGGAAGACTACCTCAAAGGACATCAGTCCATTCCTTTCCATGGAAGAGAAATGGGTGTTTTCTGTTGGAATGAAAGGGAAGCTGACAGGCCAGGCAGTGGGAGTGGCAACGATTCAGAGGCTTGAAGAATATATAGATGGTAGCATGCCAAAGCAGCTTCAATGCTCATCTTGCAAGCAGTGTGCAGGGCACCTCAGCCTAGCCTGACGTCTTCAAAGCTCTGAGCCCGGAATAAAAGTACACTTATGCAATCGCTCCTGGCATGGTTCCAGGGACTCATTTAGTTTCTGAAATGACCCAATGGAACAATCACACTTAAGCACAAGGAGACAAGAATAAGAGATGGAGAAAATAAATAACCCACGCCAGATCTCACAACTGCTCAACGATATGGCAAGGACTGAATAGACAGCCTGACTCAGGAATCTGCTATGATGTATTGCTGCCCCTGAGGGAAAGAAATACCTACCGCCTTTCTCACTGGGAAATCCCAACTTGTTGGCTTAGGTCACGTGCCTATCCCTGGGACCAATCCTGTCAGGGGCCACGTGCCCACCTCTGCCAGAGGTGGTTTCAGTTATGAAAGATGACCAAGTGGGTGCCACACACCAGTGACCCTGACCGGCCATCAGTCTGCCTCACACAATACATCCAGGGTTAACAGTATGTCTGCATTGCTTACCTTTCTCACCTGTAATAAAAATGCTCCCCACAGTCCCCCCCCCACACACACACACACAACAAGCAACATAAGGAGGAAAGACTGATACTGACTCAAGATCATAAAGGTTTCAGGTCCTGATGGTGAGGAGGGAGTAGCAGCAGAGCAGAGCAGTTCACATCAAGGTAGCTAGGAAGCATGGAAACCCTATCCTGGGCTGGCCGGCACCCCACCCCACCCCACCCCACCCTTTATTCCATCTAGGGTCCTAGATTATTAAATGTTATCATCCACACTCAGGGGAAGAAGCCTTTACCCTTCCTCAATCCTCGCTGGAAGTGTCCACACAGGCCTACCCAGAGGTGTGCTCCACCCCCTCTCCAAGTTCAAATATAACGTTCAAAATCAAGTACAATTCAGTCCTGGGGAAACCCAGGTTTGTGGGAAGCCCCTGAGCTCACCTGGGGGAGGTTCAGTACAAGGAAGGAGGATGGGGCCCTTGCGTGGAGGTGGTAATGTGTTCTGCACTGTAACTGTTCAGATTCGGCCTGTAACTACTCAATAAGCCAGACACTGGGGCACTGGTCAACGCATGTGCTTCGCTTTTATTAACTTCTCAGATTTTATTTAGTCGATGGAGCAGAAACAGTTAAAGTAGGAAGAAAGATTCACCAGGGAGTTTTCTTTAGCCAGACTGGCAAGTGGACTTGAGATGAGTCCATGCCCCAGGTCCTAGAGGACAAGAGCAGTTAACTGTGAATGATGAGAGGGCTGCGCTGTGGCATTTCCTTGGTGTTAGAGAGAGCACTTACCTCAGGTCCGTTCATTAACATTATAAAGCAAGAAGAAAGGTTCTGGAACTCAGAGAGCCCTGTGCAGGGCCAGCTTTTTCCAATTAGGCAGACATTAAAGGCTCCACCTGCCACTGCCACTCTGAGGATGGCTGGGTGTCAACAGTGGCAACGGGTGCTGGGGGGATGGCTCCCTATACCTGTCGCTCTCCTGAGAGCTCGGCTACCTTCTAAGGAGTCCAGATGCCCCCGCAACTTCTTCTGCTCACTTTGCTATAAGATGCAAACAGTTCACACTTTTCTCTAATGTTTTATTAGAAATTTCAAAATTAATTCAATATTATGACAAAAAGCCAAGCCAAGTCACAGGACAAAGTCCTGCTTTGTTTGTGAGTCGCCTGTGTAACACCCCCAAGTGTGTGCTTGCCCGCTCCTCCCCCCCCCCGCCCCCCTCGAGGAGCCTTAGTTTATGAATTACAAGCCTTTTCATTTCCTCCAGGTTCTTGATGAGAGATGGGGGGGGGGTGGGGGGGAGGAGGGGATGTGGCCACCAGGTGGATGTGGTATTCGGCATTTATGAACTTGGCCTGGCTTCCCAGAGGGATGGGAGACTAAGAAGCAGACATGTTTACTTTGCCTCCAATAAAACCCCCAACTCCTTACTTATTAAATAAGTATCATTGTGTGGTGATGGCCTGTATTTATTGGGTGCCTCCCGATTGCCACACACAGTGCGAGGTGCTCCCTTCGCATTCCACAGGCCACAGCACACTGCAGCCCTCTCTGTGCTTTATGGCTGAAGAACCCAAACTATCCTAAGTGCACAATCTGCCCAGGGTCCCACAAAGAAAAGATAAAGATCTGTGTACTCCCCAGCATTCATTCCCTGATTAGCAGACCCTGTGACGATGAGGGGGAACTGGGATTTGATTCCTTGCTGTTTGAGTCCAGAAGCTGCACGTGTTATACCAGCCTTCTAATTATTACAATAACTGGTACTAGCTTCACAGTGACCCCCAAGGGACTCCCTAACCAGAAGGGACTCATTATAAGATTAAGGGAGACAGGATGTGTGTCTCTGACCCCAGTGCTAATGCTAGGCCTCTACTATCTGGCGTCAGCTCAGATATGCGTCAGCTCAGAATGCTGGGACTTCTGAGCCATGAACTTGAACATCAACAACCCTGAGAGTGAAGTAAAAATGGCTGAAGGAGGCTTAGAAGGGAGGCCACTTTCTGTCCCAGTTCTACCCCCTGAGAGGCTGCTGCTACCGCCCAACCAAAGCCTGCTGGCCATGCTGTGCAAAGCCACATACACTCTAGCAAAACCCCCATGAGACAGTGAGGCTAGCTCTCTTGCTGCAGGACCTGCTGCTGCTGGGAGCCTCGAGATGCTCAGACTGGACCACACTGGATTCGGAGTGTGCAGGGTCTAGATGTCGCCATCCCAGGTAGTCCCCAGTCCTTCTCCAGGCTCTGCAGATGACTTCAGGAGCAAGGCTGGGAAGGCCAGAGCTAAATCCTGCAAAGAAATAGCCTGGCTTGGTGGTCCCAGGAAAAGATACCCAGAAAGCCCTGAATAAGTAGATAGCAGATCACATCTCACCTATGTAATCTCAATGAGAACGAGGACCTTGTCCATACCCTACATGAAGTGGGACAAACATCTATCCTCTATAGACACACAGCTCAAATGTGTTCCTGGTTAGCCAAGGCTACATAGTGAGATCCTATCACCACCACACCCAAGGCATGAGTGTCTATTCCCTTGTCTATCTCAGGAGCAGGGTCCTAAGGTATGGCATGAAGCCACAGCTGGTCTTCTCAGAAATGAAGGGCCTTGTGGAATAATAGGGGTACAAAGAACAGGACCACAAAGAACTAAGAAAGAGAGACCACCATAGTATAAGGCCACAGAAATATGGCACCGCCAGAACTCTGCTGCCTGACCACGTAGGTACACTGTCTTGGGGTTTCCCCACCCCTTTCCAGACTGCACTTTCCAGACTCTAGAAACTATGCAGATTAGACTCAAAGGTTTGTCACTGCTAGGCAGTAGTTTTTTTTTTTTTTTTCCTTGAGGTGTGACAAAGCTTATTCTGGAGGCCTCCATGAGCAGAAGCAAGGCTTCCAGAACGATGAAGGATCCAGTACCCTTCCCACATCCTCTTCATCCTTCCATCAAAGGAAGCAGGCTGTCTGGAAGGGCCACTTACCTTCTACTGGACGGGCCATGTCTTCATCTGTTCACATATCCTCCTGAAGAATGGCTGCAGTTTCCAAGTTCAAGGTAGAAGCTAGTTTAACTACCTACCAAGCTTCCTACTACAGTTAGAACACGATCTAAAGCAACAGAGTACTTAGAAACAGTAGGCGTGGTGGCATACCCTTTAATCAACAGACAGAGACAAGCAGATCTCTGTGAGTTCAAGGCTAGCCAGCTCTACACAGTGAGACTCTGTCTAAAACACAAACTTCTAACTGGCTAAAAGGAGCACCCACCCTAGCTCAAGTGACCTGTGTGCACATCTGGAAACTCATACAGGCAAGAGTCACTGGCATTAAGACCAGATTGAACATATAATGAATAAATTGCCTTCACAGAAAACATCACATTTTCTTTAACCTGGACTATTTTAGAAAGATATAGTCTACCTGGTCCCTCGATATATTCAATAAATGGCTAGTGAACAATAAGTAAACGAGAATAGTTTTTCCATAGAAGAGCAACGTGTCCTCGGCTCTCCGTACAAACTCCGTACAAACTAAGCACTGAATATTTCAAAGGCGACAATGACCCAATGAAAGCAGGAATTAAAAGATCAGTTTCCACCCCAAAGCTCATATGCTGCATTTCACTGCAGCAAGGAAGCCAACATCCCTGGAGGCTGGTGGAATACCTCTGTTGCCGCTGGTTACACGTAACCTCATCATACCTCTGCAATGATTCAAGGTCCTGTTTCCCAGAATGAGCCGAGAGCTGCCCACATCTGAGCTGCTGGTAGGAGCCAGCTTGATGAGCACAGAGTGTTTGGGAGGGGGGGAGGGGGAGGAGGACCCATCGGACTGACCGATGGGGCAGAGCGAGGAATCCCAAGTTGTTACGCGTGACGCGTACAGTCCCAGCGTTCTCTCACTGAAGCCAAACTGACCAAATTTGATTTGCGTCCTAAAATCAAGTCCTATTTTTACCATGGCTCTGTAGAGGAAGCTTTCATGTAGGGACAAGCAGTTTCAAGCGCAAGGTGGAAGGGCGGGGCCACATCCGGCTAAAACTCCGATCACGGGCTGGGACTATGAAGATGAAGATGAGGGCTGCCTGTGCCTTGGGACATGTGCTGGCTAGGTTTCTGCCGATTTGATGCAAGCTAGTCACCAGAGAGGAGGGAGTCATGATTGAAAAACAAAAAATGCCTCCATAAGATTAAGCTGTAAGGCAATTTTTTGATTAGTGATTGACGTAGGAGGACACAGTGCACTGTGGGTGGAACAATCCCAAGGCTGGTGGTCCTGGGTTCTATAAGAAAGCAAACTGAGCAAGCCATGAGGAGCAAGCCAGTAAGCAGCCCTCCTCCACGGTCTCTGCATCAGCTCCTGCCTCCAGGTTTCTGCCTTGTTTGCGTTCCCTGTCCTAACTCCCTTCAGGGATGGACTATAAGATGTGAAGTGCAAGCAAAACAAACCTTTTCCTCCCCAGCTTGCTTTTGGTCATAGTGTTTCGCCATAGCAATAGTAATCTTAACTAAGATATGGCATAACTGAGACGGTCCCTTATCTGTGCCTTGTAATATTTTGGAACGTGTAGAAAACTTGGAAAATACAAACCTTCAGAAACTTAGAAAACCCAGAGCCAACTTCAAAAACTAGCAGACAAAAAATAAATAAATAAATAAATAACATTTTTCTCTTTCTTTCTTTCTTTCTTTCTTTCTTTCTTTCTTTCTTTCTTTCTCTTTGCTACTTGAAAATCACTAGTCTTAATAAAATGCCAAAATGGGAAGTGTTCGATTTGATTTCTTGAGAATCATAGACCCATTCTGAGGGCTTGACTTCTTTCTGCAACAACAATACTGTAAGTCCCTCCTCTTGTCTTAACATGTCTCCTGGGGACAGCCAGGAAACAAACGCCTTCAACATTTTGTCATTGGAAATGCAGCTAGAAAAACAAAACTCAGTCTCAGTGTTCAGGCACTGACTAGACTCTGGTTTTGATTATAAACATTAGTAATTTTGAGGGTCTGCCTTGAAGTCTGGATGGAAATTTAGGCAAAGACAGAGTCTAGTGCTTTGTAATTTGCTTTAAGAAGTTTGGGCGAAGGATGCACCCAGAAGATGCTACTCAAAACCAAGGCTAGCGCATCGAGGAATTGACTAATGCGTCTGAGATGTTTCCATTAAATTAAAGGAATTCAATTTGACTAAATTAACAGCCACACAGGGACTACACTCGACTGTTCCCAACTAAGTTGGCAATGTCAGCTTGGTAACCACCAACGTTACAAGTTGGGAATCTTTGCCAGAGATGAACACCTTCCATTTTTCTTAAACTATCGATAGCCTTTGATAATAGATTCAGCCAAATGAGTGTGTGTAGAAAAACGGAGGTGAGCAAGCCACTGGAATCAAGGGGACAGCTCAGGACCAGGCTGCAGCCAGGTACAGCTAAGTCTTGAAATGAACTGGACTGAGAGGTGTCCGCACACAGGAAAGCAATGCTTTCAGTTTATGTCTTCCATCCCCAACATACTGGTGAAGCAAGTAAAAATACTGTCAGACTGGCCTTTGACTCCTCTGCCATTGGTAGTAGCTTTAGGTTACTGAGCACAGGTGCACAAAAAGGCCAGGGGGTCAGATCTCCCTGGAGCTGGAACTCTAGGTAGAGCCTAACATGGGTGGCAGGATGCCAGCTCAAGTTGTCTGGAGAAGCAGAAATTGGTTCTAACCACTGAGCCATCTCTCTGGGCCCCTGATTTCCTAGTAATTCTTCAATTTCCTCTGACTTTTGGTTTGTTTTAGTCGGTGACCTTTTAATAATGCCCTAAGATTAAACTTTAAAGATTTGAGATTTTTCATTTTAAAATGTATGTGTTAATGCTATTCATTTCCTTAACTGCACTCCATTCATTTTTGTTATGTTGAATCTTCGTTTGGGTTTATCTCAAACTATTTTCTAATTTCTTTTTTACTTCGTTTTGATCCTTTGGTCATTTAGAAGTGCAATGCTTAATTCCAACGTCTCTGCGTTGTTTCCAAAGTCATCCATTGTGATTAGAGACTACACTGTCCAGTTCCTTTAACTTGTTGGGGTATCTTTCGTAGGCTATTGTGTGATTTACTCTGGAGAACGTTCCATGGGTACTTGGAAAGAATGTGTGCTGGTGTTGTTAGGTGGAGGAGCCCTGTGGGTGTACATTAGGTCTAGTGAGTTTATAATATAATTCAAGTCTTTTGTTTCTATCCGGGCTTCTTCCTAGTCATTCTACTCTGTAAGATTTAACGAATAGACAATCTACTGACAGGCAAGCTACCCCTGCCTTGGTGCTTGTGCTGGGACAGTGCTAATTTTCCTGACTTTGGACTAAGCAGAAACATCTGCTCTTCTTGGGTCTCTCATCTGCTGATTTTGGACTGGACTGGACTTGATTGATACTCCTGGTTCTCCGGCTTTGGGACTCAGATGGGAATCTCAGCTTTGTCCTCGCTGGGTCTCCACCTTGCTAACTGCGGGTCTTGGGGTTTCCTGGCCTCCTTAACTGTGTGTCAATAAGAAATATCCTATTGATCCTGGCTTTCCTGGAAAACCCTAGTGTAGGCAGCATTAGAAGGGACACACAGGGATCTGTAAGTCACACATTAGAACACCATATCACACAGTAGGAAGCTGAATACTGCTACATAGCAGTAATTAACACATTGCCACCCCATGGGGAGAAGAGATGCAGGAAGCCTCTGCTGATGCTGGCTGTAGCTCCTATCCCCTCAGTCTGGGTCTGTATCCAAGCTCACCCTGAACCATACAGGTTCCTGAACTGTCCTCACTAGCCGTATGTGCTACACTTTTCTCTAATGGATTCCACGTGGCTTTTCTGTAAATTTGAAATAACAAATCTTGACCCTGATAAAGTAAGTCAAGCTCAGTTATTTATTTATTTTTTTTTTTTAAAAGTATTCCTGGGTAAATAGACCATTTCACTTCACTGTGGCTTAAGGACTGAACTACATGGAGCCTGGCCTGTTGACACCCTGCTGACTGGCTTTGGTCCTGATGGAAAAGGTCCCACATGTCCTACACAGTAGGTGCTGAAGTGGAGGAAATTCATTCAGTGGACACTCTCAGGAAGTGCTCTCTGTAACATCAACTAGTGATGGAGCTCACGGTCAGGATGAATACAGGACCAATGGAAGCCACCAAGCTTGGCAGGAGCTACAGAATTTTCCTCAACTGAGGTGAGACTGTTGGGCCTTTAAGCCCCAAACTATTCCAGGCCACTCTGGGGAGAAATGCAACTTCAAGTAAGACAGTGCCCATGAAGGGTCTTGGTTTGGGGCTTCCAGCATCAGACACTTCTGTCTTAGTTAGGGCTTTACTGCTGTGAAAAGACACCATGACCAAGGCAACTCTTATAAGAACAACATTTAATTGGGGCTGGCTTACAGGTTCAGAGGTTCAGTCCAGTATCATCAAGGCGGGAACATGGCAGCATCCAGGCAGGCATGGTGCAGGCAGAGCTGAGAGTTCTACATCTTCATCTGAAGGCTGCTAGCAGAATACTGACTTCCAGGCAGGTAGGATAAGGGTCTTACAGCCCACGACCACAGTGACACACCCACTCGAACAGGGCCATACCTTCTAACAATGGCACTCCCTGGGCCGAGCATATGCAAGCCATCACACCTTTGCAGCTTGGGGAACAGAAGCTGTAGACAAGGGAGCTGTGGTGTGTTGTAGTCTTTCAGGTATACAGCCTCTCTGATCAACTCCACTACATGTCCCCATGGCCATCACCTCCTTATCAAGCCTGCACTCCCTTCTGAGATGGCTAGTGACAAACGTCTTCCCTTATGCTCACAGCTGGCAGCCACAGTTGAAGGATACATCTCACCAAGACACGGATACTACCAGCAGCTATTACTCCAACTAGCCTATGAAGAGACGGTTTGTGTTGAGTAGAACTTTATAGACATGAAGATTGTTGGGGGTTGGGGAATCTTCCTAGGAATCATTCCAGCTATACCAAGCACAAATAAACAGAAAGTGTTGCTACACTTGGCCAACTGGCTCAGACAGAATTTAAAGAGGAAAAGTTATTAGTTAAGGTTGAAAGGAAGCTGGCAAGAAATACATGGCCCGGGGCACCTTAGTTGAAGAGCAGAACTAAATGTCCTTTCAATTAGCTTGCTTATGCTACACAGTGACCCCATTTCTCACCCTTCTCCATCCTACCCCACCTCCAGCTCCACACTCTTTCCTGTTGCTCTCTCTCTGCACCTCCAGTTCCACTGTCTGCCTCACATGGCCCGTGGGGTGCCATGCTGGACACAAACGCATGCCTGTTCAGTCCTTTCTGGAGTTAGATTCTCCTCCTTCAACCACACAGCTCCAGTGAGGAACCAGGCCTCCTGCCCTCAGAAGTACATGCTTGACCGAGCCCATTTCTGGAATGTTTTTGGCTTGGAACTAAGGAAAGAGAGGTAACTCCTGGTTAATAATGAAGAGAGATATAACACCTGCTGTGTTGGTTGCTTTGTCTTCTGAGATGTTTAAGAATATCCTGAAGCCAGTGTGCACAGAAAGAGTCACAGAGAGCATGCACGGCATAGTCTCCCCCTCTGTCTCCACGCATCCCCAGACAATCTATACCTTTAATTGTTTGCAGGTTGTCTATGTGAGCCTTGATCCTTTGATCCCAAACTAGGCACAGGTACACCTCTGTCCTCAGAGTTTTAATACATTCTAGATACACAAGTAAGTGGGTCAACTGGAGGACATGTGGTACAGCCTTCAGTCTCTAGGCCAGCACATTCTCAAACAAGGAAAGTGGCTATCAGTGTAAAGACTCCCTAAAGAGTCTTATTCAATAGCCAGTTAACCAAAATAGAAGCATTTCCTTTCTTCATGCTTTTCTCAGCCAGCATGTCTTCCAAGATGCTCTGGAATGAGACTCTGATGCTTTATCTCCAGGTACATTCAAGCAGGCACCACTGAAACACAAAGGGCCCTGTCTGCATAAACCATGAAAGGTTGGATCCAACCCTCTGGCTCCCACCCAGAACCGAACGCTTAGGGTCTTCCCTATTGTTCACATTTGATGTTTATACTGCTGGAGACAGGTCTTTAAATGGGGGATGGGTGGCAAGAAAGGACCCTAACTGGCTGCTAAGAGAATACAGATCAGCAACCCTCAACTAACCAACCCTCAACCCACACACTGACATCATTGTCCTGTGGATTGCTTTCTTCTCAAGCTATGAAATCACAACACACTGAAGCATGCTACACAGGCTTAATGTCCATCCTTTCTGCTCCCATCAGTGTATCCTCCTTTTTGGTGTGTTACTATAAACTTTCTTCCAAATGTAGAACCCAAACTTCTACATGTAGAAGGGAAATGTAGAGGGATATGTGGGTGAGGCCTTGAGCTAGGGGAACGGAAAGGTGTTTCTCAATGGTTGGGTGCCAGGCCACTAACACATGAAGACCTTTTCCTCTGCTCTTCTAGGACTTTCTAAGTTAAAATACCCAGAGTTCCTTGGTGGTTTTTCAAAAGGTGAGTGTCTTTCTCTGATAAAGTGAGGAACAATGTAAGACATCATCAAAACTAGTCATAGCCAACACAGTTCCCAAGTCTCTCCGCTGGTTGACAGAGATCCTGCCATTGTTCTGGAGGCCCACCTAAGGCCCTGGGTTCCTCTGGGACCTCTGAGGACCTTTTAAGGTCATAAGTTTGGACCTCTGAGGGACACCCTCCCCACCCCCAATCTAACCAGAAGTGGAATCCACCCTTTTAGCAGATAAGTCCTGAAGGCATTAGCTCATAATTTCCATCCGAGTAGGCATTTTTAGTATGCTGTAGAGTTTCCTTTCTGGGCCAAATCCAGGCTCTCCTTTGCTTGATTCAGGTGCATGAGTCAAGAGGAGCATTACAGAGATGCAAATCTGAGAGCTGGAGAGATGGCTCAGCAGTTAGGGACACTTGCTGCTCCTCCAGAGGACCCACATCAGATAGTCCATAACCGCAAAATTTCCCAAGGCCTCCCGTCTCCTGTACCTCAGTTGTTTCCTTCACCCACTGAGATGAGGGCCTCACACCTGTCAAGAAGCTTAAGATGGCTTGGCCGGGAGGCTGGGAAGCCACCTTCAGCTTACAGAGCATCCTGGGAATCACGGGCCTTAATTATACGCAGTGAAGTCTAGGCAACTGAGGTCAGTTTTTATTTGTTTCTTGGGTCCAATAGGTCTGCAGTCACCTAGTGTGTGTGTGGGGGGGGGGGTGTAAAAGTGCCAGAGGTACATATTTAACAACTGCCAACAAACCTGGGACTACATTTCTTTAGAGACACAAAAACAGTACGGCTGGTGATATTCTCAACCTCCAAACAGCCTAGTCCAGATAAGCCAGGAGAAATGCAATTTTTTCTAAGTGTTTTGACTGTCACTTTAAAAGGAAGTACTAGGTTTGCCTTCCATGCATCTGAAGAATCCCTGGGTAGGTAGCTGGGAAGCTGCTCAGGAGTCAGACTGGAGCATCCTGGAGATGGGGACCCCTCCTTTCTCATTCCGATGCAATCACCAACACTGCTGCCACCAGGGTCTTGAGCCCTACCTGTCATTATTAGCCTCTTCTATATTTGGAAGCACTTTAGTGGAATGCCGACACACTTAGAAAGCCATTAACCACGAGTCTCTAATCCATACATTTTCTTTCATGCTCTTTCATCACACACGGAAAGACTCACGGCTGAGAAGTTTGTCTAGGATGCAGTAGAGCCAGAGAGGCACAGAGAGGAACTCAGGTACTGAGAAGTTCAGGCTCCTGGTGAGCCTCTCACAGGTCACTTGTGGTGGCTTTTAGCAGGCAGGGTCGGGGTGGGTTGGTACTTTCTGAGAGATTAAGTTAAGTGTCTTCTTTGCTTCTGCCAATAGGAGCAGGGCCCTGTCCTTCCTCCTGAAGCTAATGAGCACCAGATTATGGTCAGTCAAGGGTTTAATCTTAGTACTCAGGAGAACTGTGAGTTAGACACCAGCCTGGGCTACAGAGCAACTTCAAGGGCTGACCCCGACTCAAAAGATAAAAAAAGACGTTTAAAAATGATAATCATCTCATTGTATTTCTTATGACAAAAGAAGAACATGTTAATCTCAAGAAAATCTGGAAGAGAAAAAACAAAGGCAACTAAATTTCCATCATATTATAGGAAATCTCTATGAATATCTACTAAGATGTATGTCATTCCCAATTACATATTCTCTATGCCCGTTAGTCAGGGTGATAAGAACTTACTGAGGGCCAGCAGGGAACAGATGCCAGGCCTATGATTTCAGCCTTCACTGGACTTAAGTCACACATTCACTTGACACTCTCAGGTCTTCACTTGCCAAATGGGAATAAGTATTTCTGGGTCACGTGCGTTGTCAGGACGATGAAGGAGTGAGGTGTGTTTTCCTGCCAGCTTCCTGTAAGAGCTCAGCTCAGCACATTCATCTAATATCTCCCTTTCAGAAATATGCCCAGAGAAACTAGTGACTTAGTCAAGATATCATAAATATAAACTGACAAAGCCAGGTTAGACAATTAAATCTGAGTCCTGACTGGAGAGGGGGAGGGAGGTTAAAGACATAGAAGAGTTGGCAAGGCTCTTGGTTGGTGAAAGCAGAGCTGGCTGCACAAGCACAGGAGCTCCTAGGGCCCTTGTTAGCCAGGTCAGGGTACAGCGCAGAGGCTGTGCACCCCAACAAGTTCCCAAATGATGATGATGGGCTGGTACCCCGCTGAGCTGCATTTTCTGAGAATTCTGCTCAGTGAACTTACCTGTTCCTGCCTGTACATCCTGCCACTGACTGTGTGTTCACACAAGTTGCCTTCCTTTCCTCCTTAGATCATGATTCTGAAATTCTGAGTCCCCAGCATGGCTCATCTCATTAGGACTCCCCAAGTGAATTCCTCAACTGGAGTATCTTACCCAACTGGGTAGGATGACCCCACTTCAACAGTTACAACACTCTGGTTCTACACAAACAGCCAGGATCATAGCATTGCTGCCTCATCTCAGTAGACAAGACTGGTTCTAGAGCCAAACTCTGGGGCTGGTAGGGAGCACGGAGAGTGGCCAGAACAGCTTGCAAAGGGTTCATTGTAGACATTAGTCTGATGTAGACATTAGTCTGATGGATAGCTGGTGAAGCTCTTCTCCCCTCCTCTGGTCTCCCTCTTCAGTCTAATAGTTCTTATGTGTTCCTATTTGTTGACTGTTAGCCAAATATTCTGCCAGACCTAGACCCAGGTCAGAAAGTGTTTACCGAGCCTGCATCATGAGATGCACACCTTTCTTTTTCCTCAAAAGTTTTGGAGTTTCAAGTCTAACACTAAACACAGAAAACAAAGAGACAAACAATCCAATTTAAAAATGGGCTACATACAGAACTAAACAAACAGTTCTCCAAAGGAGAGACACAAATAGCTAGGAAACATTTAAATAGTGTTCGACCTCTTTACTGCGGAGGGAGTGGGAGCTAAAACGACTTTGAGATGATGTCATCCCACTGAGAATGCTGAGATTAAGGTAACAAGTGACAGAACAGGTGCCCTCATTCATTTCTGGTGAGAGTGTAAACTGGCACAGTCACTGTGAAAGTCACTGAGGAGGGTCCTCAAACAAGCAAACATCCCTAGAACGAAGTCAACCCATGAAACCATTCTTGCCCACACACCCAAAGGACTTGCTTATTTCACTACAGCTATACCGGCCCATCCATGTTCACTGATGCTCTAACCACAATAGCTAGGAAACAGCCAGAATGCCTAGCAACTGATGGATAGTGAATATGTGGTACCTATTAACAATGAAATTTTGGTCCGCTGTAAAGAACTAAAATTATGAAATATGCAGGTAAATGGAGCTGTAAAATAATTATACTAAGGGAGGTGACCCAGACCCAGAAAGACAAATGTCATGTTCTCACTCATATATGAATCCTAGCACTAAATCTTTAGATGTGTTTAATTTGGAGTATCAGTAGATGCTGAGAAAACATGTGTTGGGGAGATCCTGGGGATGGGAGAACACAGATTTAATGAAGGGAAAATGGGACCAGTGGGGGTGTGGGGTGAGAAAAAAAATATTTTATTACTACAACAATATAAAGCAGATCAATACATAGGATATTGTTCAGAAAGTAATGAATGTACCATTTGACATCCTGTGTGGAAATTTCCAAATGGGCATCAGAGAGTAGGACAGAAACTGAGAATTCTGAGTATGGCAATTGGAATGGTTATTTGTCTTTAATCATCGTGCTGCTGTAACAGAATGCCAGAGACTAGTTAATTTAGGAAGAAGAGAGGTTTTTGTTACACTGTTCTGGAGCCTGGGAAATCCAAGACGGAGGATGCATCATTCTATGACAGACGGGCAAGAGAGTATGTGTGTATAAGAAAAGAAAGGGGACAGAACTCATCCTGAGTCCACCCTTGTGATAACTAAGCCCTCCAGAGTGACAGCGTTCATGAGGACAGAGCCCTCACAGCCCCATCAAGGGGTCTCACCTTCCGACCATACTGTAATGAGGACTAAGCATCCATCACATGACTCTGGGGACACACCACAGCAGCGATGGTTCATAGACCTAGAACAGTCTGTGCTGCCCAAATCCCATAAAGGAAACTTCTACTTCAGAAAGATCCTCCATGTTGAGTTTTCCATGACACAGACTGCTTTTTACTTAAGTGTTTGTCCCAACAAACACCAGAGGTATGGAAAGAGAGGCCTGGTAGCTTGGAAATGCACCCTTTCCTCCACAGGATCCATGGCTTGCACAGCAGGCAGCAATTCCGTGCCTGTCGAGTCTGCCGCTGTTTGCACCATGTTAGGAACAGCTCCTCACTACTGAGATTTTCCATGTGGCATAAATTCCTCAGGCTTTCCACACACAGTCGCTGTTCCCGCAATGTGACATATTTGGAAGTCTCCTTGGCCTTGGCTAAGATCTTAATGGGGGTGGCTTTTTAAAGTTCTTATTCCCGTCTTTCCATGCCAGACAAGAATACATTTTCTGCCCCCCCCCCTTAAAAAATAAAACCTCCAGGTTGGAGGCCTCTGTCCAGCCTGCCTATTTAGGCACTGAGGTTAGCCTAAGAATAAGTTAACGTACAAAAATAAACAGGAGTATGAAGGTCATTTATTTAAAAAAACAAAACAAAACAAAACAAAAGACTTCCCCCCACCTCCCCAGCCTTAGGGGAAACTTCCTGTTAAAAGATGTCTGAGATTGGGGTCAGATCTGGCCTCTTCCAACCTGTGAGAGGAAGACACTGGCTCAGTACCAGGTTATCTGACTGTCAGGGCACTGTCTGCCTGAGCAGGAAGAGCACAGAGAAGAGTCAGCATGGGTTCAGGGCCAGCCTTTCTCCCCACACTCTTCTACATCAAACCTTAGTTTGCCTTTCTGTTACTGTTTGCTTTGTCGGTTTGCATGGTGTTTGTCAACACCATAAACAAAAAATAAGTTGGGGAGGAAAGAAGTTTAGCTTAAGCTTCAAGGTGACAATTCACCACTGAGGAAATTTAGTGAGGAATTTCAAGGCAGGAACTGAAGCAGGGACCACAAAAGAAAGCTACTTAATGGCTTGCTCCCAGACTCTCAGTCACTAGCTTTGTTACGCAGCCAGACTCGCCTGCCTAGGAATGGTACTGTCCACAGAGAGATGCTCCCGCCTATATCAACTAATAACCAAGAAAATGCCCAGTCAGTCTCGCATGCCCAACCTGACACAGCAGTTCTTCAGCTGAGGGTCCCATCCACTATAACACCCGCTGACCTGGGCTGACTCTAAATGCTTCAGTGCCCTCAGTGCCACTGAACCATTCTGGTTCTGCTATGCCTTTTTGGTCTTTAAAGCAAATTCTACTCGTGAGGTCTTTATCCACTCATGGACCTGTGGACTCTCTCCTTCCCAGTGTTCTTCTTACCTCTGCAGACATTTCCAAGATCTGCCTGGACAGAGCATCCCTCAGACAAGGATCAGAGGGAGTGAGAGTACATGGGCGTGATCTTCATTTCCTTTAGCCCCTGTGTCTCTGTGTGCCCCTAACACTGCCCCTTTCCGGAGCAGGCGCTCCCTGACCTAACAATCTCTGGGTAATGAAGAGCGAGTTCCTGACAAGGAACCCACAGGAAGGGAGGAGAGGAAAACCATCCAGGTGAATTAATTACTCCAGGAAAGTCCTGAAGTAATTGGGGCTTCCTTGGCCTGAGAATAATAGCAAAGGAAAATCGATTTGTAAGCCAAAAATATTCACATCTCCGTCTATGACTGGATATATGTTCCACCCATACCCATGTTCTCTCTTGGTACGTTGGCAGCGTGTGCCAACACAAATACCCTTGTCTTTCTCTAGGGTAATCTGGAGAAAATGAGAGGATTTCAGAGAACACCTTTAAGTACAGATACAATGAACAAATGTTCTCCACCACATCCACAGGGACAAAGAAACAGCGACATGCAGCCAGGACCAATGGAGAAGAATCTGGCCTTTTGTTTTTCCCTGTAAGACAGAGTCATGCTGGAAAGGCCCACCTGACTTAGAAACCCAGATCCTCCTGTGTCAGAATCTTGAGTGTTGGGGTTCTGGATATCCTTCCCCATGCCTGTTCTAAGACTGACCTTTAAAAGCTGTGGCAAATGTGCCATGTTGGTTGGATGTGTGAGCTGGAAAGACACAGTTCTTATATACTCACAGTTTCTGGGTATGCTTTCTCCAGCTTAAAGAAACAGAGAAAAGGGATTAATGCTTCCCCTGCCCCATGGCATCCTAGCATGTGAACATCTGCATACAGCTCCAGGAATGACCTGTGCTTACCCCCATCTTACAGCTGAGGCAGCTTGAAAGACCACAGCAATGGCACAGTATGACCCCCGGGTGCGCTGACAGCAGACTCCATCTGTAGACACAGGACCCAGATGTAGCTACTGCCCTAGCCTCATGGTAGACCACAAACAGAATCTTAACACTAATCATTAAGAAAACAAAAAGCTCTTGCCCTGTCCTTTCTTCTTTTTCTCTGACCTGGGTGACCAATGAGCACAGGAAGGTCAATGAACAAACCCAGAGATAGGGGCTGTGGAGGTGGCTGGATGGGTAGGACGCTTGTCATGCAAATATAAGTTTAAATCTTTAGAACTGTGCTGGTTTGTAAGCCTGTAGAACATTTTCTTAATTAGTGATTGATGGCATTGTGGGTGGGGCCATCCCTGGGCTGGTGGACCTGGGTTCTATAAGAAGGCAGGCTGAGCAAGCCATGAGGAGTGAGAGAGCCAGTAGGCAGCATCTCTCCATGGTTCCTGCCCTGTTTGTGTTCCTGCCCTGACTTCCTCCAATGATGATTGTGGTGTGGAAGTGTAAACCAAGTGAGTGGTCATGGTGTTTAATTGCAGCAATAGAAAACCCAGCTAAGACAAGAGTCCATGGAAAACCCAGACACAGTAGCACATCTGCCGTCCCACTGCTCCTACACTGATTTAAGGGACAGAGGCAGGAGAATTCCCAGAAGTCCATGGGCCAGCTGGCCTGGCATATACAACAGCAAGCAAGAGACCTTGCCTCAAAGAAGTTGAAAGATGAGAGCTAACACCTACCTAATCTAAGCTTGTCCTCTGACCTCAACATACACACAGTGACATGAGCCTACACACACACACACACACACACACACACACACACACACACACACACACACACCATTTAAAAGAAAAATACCCAGAGGAATGATGTCATCTTCTGGCAGGGGAATGGAGGAAAGAGAAAGGTTTTTAGGTGAAAATGATTATTAAATTAAGATCGGAAGTTTGCCTACATTTGGAATTCATCACCCACTTAGAATTCCGTTTTATTAACCAGCTCCTATGAGCTGTATCTGACCTTTGTCTTGTCACCCTCTGCTAAACACCTGGAAGGAAGGGAGTGTGCTTCATTCATCACAAGACCTAGCAGAGAGGGCTGCTGGAAAGGCAGTTAGGGTGGAGGGGAGAAAAAAAAAAGAAAGAAACAAACACACACACATACACACCCACCCAAGTAGGCTAGACTGATTTTTATACCTTGATTTCTGGATAATTCTGCATTTTGAGATAACTCATCTCTTCCTCTCTAGGCTATGTCAAATAAGACAGTGGGTAACGGGGCCTGTGAATGTCTGGTAGACAGTGGGTAACAGGGTCTCTGCACTGATGACATTGAACTATTATAATGTAGCGTTTGGAGTCACATTAGACCTAAACGTTCTTTAGGGCAAGGACACTTTATAGTTTTTTTTATAGAGTTTTGTGTGCTAAGATGAAGCACCGGGCCTGACCCCTCTTCAGCATCCATTAAGTGACAGTGGATATGCCAAAGGCTGGTGAGTCTCTAACATCTGGAATCTTTAAGTTTTGACTGTAAACAAAAAACAGTTTGACTTGAGCAAACTGTTCCATGCGGACTGGGCCACACAGGGAATGAGGGACAACAGTTCCTATCCTCAGAGAGACTTTACTTTCACTTGCATGACCAGAAGAGGCAGAAGCAGGGACAGGGTGGGTAGCCACTCAGAATGAGGGTCAGAATAAGATAAGATACCACTCAAAGCAAAACCAAAAGTGCCATGGGAGGGTTAGAAAGAGGGGACAAAATATCTGGCTTAGGGGGTCTGGAGAAACCTGGAAGGGGTGATTTTGAAAAAGTGGGTTCTCCCCCGCAGACAAGAAGTGGCAAAGGGAGGAAAGAGCATCGTGAAGGTAGTATCGTTTTATAAAAATGAAGAAATGCAACCAGGGAGGTTATCAAAGACACTGGCAATTACTTGGGGAGAGCTAAGTGCCTTGATGGGAGTGTGCATGCCACAGTAAACAATGGGCATATTCAAGGAGGCGAGGCCAGGGAGAGTGTCAGAGACAAGAATGAGGAATTACATCAGATATTTTGAAACAATAATCTTTGGCCACAATGAACAACAGACAGTTGCTGGGCAGATGTCCTTGAAGATATAGGTTTGTTTTAGGTTGCAGTGGCCTGGGTAAAAGATGTATTCTTTGGTGGTTCAGGGAGGGGTGGGGGGAGGTGGTTACTATCAGCAAGCATAAGGCAGAGGGCTCCTCCAAAGTGTCCCCAGTCTCAGCTCTCCTTTCTCATACTTGTGGTTGTTGTTGCTGCTGTCAGGGCTGACCCAAGCGTTGCCTTTCTGACTGGCAGCTTTTACACTTCTCTCACAGAGAGTGGGAGAGGAGATGGATAAAGAAACAGGCAGCCTCCAGGAAGATGCTGGGCACTGTCTCTTTAGTAGAATCTTGAGGTACCAGCAGTAATGGGAAAAAAGCCCAGGGAGGCAGCTCTTACTTCAGAGTGTCTCACAAAGCTGCCATCAGGGTGTCAGTCAGGGCTAGGGTCTCAGCTGGGGGTAGATTCGCCTTTATGATCAAGTGCTTGCTGGCAGGATTTGGCTGATGCATCATGGGACTTTGGTTCCTCGCCTCCTTCTGGGCTTCGGAGGTTGCTGGCCCTATGTGCCTCTCCACCATGATGCCTTGCTTTATCAAAGGCAGACGGAGCTGCTGAGTATCTCAGAAGATCCTCTCAGCATTGTCAGGATCTTATTGTAAAACCAACGTCCTCAAGGAAAGGGTTTTCACAGGACTGTGAATGCACAAGACAGGGGTCTCTTGGTGCCATCTCTGGAGGTCTGTCTGTCATCTCAGTATTTCACAGAATTCCTAGTGAAATTCACCAAGTTCACAGTGAAGTGATGAGGAATTTTCAAATAATTATGACCAAGTAAACAGACCTAGGGATCCACACAAGGAAGCAGTTTACTCCATGGAATGTCACAGTAGAGGATTAAACATTGTGTCTGTGAGTACTGCCTTAGAGAGATGGGGTTCTATCGTATGGGCAAGCACAATGCTCCTCCTCACAGTGAACACCCATCCATCCCTGCATCCCCAGCTGCATGCATGGCTGTTCGAAGAACTAAGCTCAGACAGTCTGCTTCCATTCAAGTCCTCGAGCCTGCTCAGGGCCTGGACACTGCAGTTCTGTGTGGATGAAATAAGATACTCTTCACTCTGTCTGCCTCATATCCTTCCCAGGAGTGCTTCCTTCACATAAAGAATGTGCCAGCTGCATTCCTGAAGATGGGAAAGCGAATGCTGTCAGGACTGATTTGGGATTCTTGGAGGAAGATTGTTAGGACAGACGGAAGAGGGACAGCTCGACAGAGAGCAGTGGGATGAGCATCCGTGACGATTCATAAAACACTTTGCCTTTGATCTACAGGTCACCAGCTTATTAGGGGATCGCCCTGAGACGTTCTCTTGCCATATACATTCTTGGAATTCTTCCAGAAAGGCCTCAAGCCTTAAGGTTATCTTTCTCCTCTGTGTAATGCACTGGCCTTTGATTTATCATCCCTTATGCAGTTGTGGGTAAAAGTTCACTTTCTTCGTTGTCGTTCAAGATCCAGGCACACATAAGCACTCCCTGTAACTGGTGCTGTGTCGATCCTGCTAGATGTGCCTATCAGTAACTCCTCAGACAGCTTAGACAAGTTACCACCCAGCCAGAGCTGTGAAGCAGAGTGGCTCATGGCCTTGCTAGTCAACTTGGCCTTCGGACATTATCGCTGCCTTTTTCCATCCCACTACAGAACCTGGTGGAAATGCCACAGGATATTAAACATGTCAACACCACACTTTTCAAGAAATGTGAGAAGCTGGCTCCAGTCACTAAGATGAGCATGCTCAGGGAGTAAGTAAGGCCCAGCCTCCCTTAGGCTAGACCCCAACA
This sequence comes from Arvicanthis niloticus, assembly GCF_011762505.2. NCBI lineage: Eukaryota > Metazoa > Chordata > Mammalia > Rodentia > Muridae > Arvicanthis > Arvicanthis niloticus. The sequence continues at coordinate 60,688,416 of NC_047668.1, read as the reverse complement.
TTTCTCCAGACACAAATGAGGAAAGCCATAGGCTCTGGACTGAAAGACATCAAAGAAGAGAAGAGTTTAGAGTACCGTGCCCAGGACAACCAACACAAACAACACAGGTTGTGCCCTGGAGTAACCAACTCAGAGTTGTACAATGTTATACTTTTTAAGGAGGTGCTTGGTGGTGGGCTGAAGGGAGGGATTAAGGCTATATGCAGTACAGTTTGGGTTTTTATTGTCAAATGTCACTTTAAAAAGCCATTCACTTTCTCTAAAAAAAAAAAGGGGGGGGGGGGACAAATTCACAGAGAGAGAGACAGAGACTGAGAAATAGACAGGCAGGAACACAGACAGACAATGGTTGGGGTGGGGCTGTGTGTACCAGACTCCAGAGATCATACTAAGTGTGGCCACACCGCTGCTCACGTTAGGAGTTTTCCACTGTAAATACAATACACACTTGGAACAAGGCACAGAACAAAACCATTCAGCTCAATGACTCACGGCAAAAGAACCACATTCACCACCCCAGATAATGAAGGTGACTGCATTTCTCTTTCCCGTGTCTACATTCCTTTGCTCAGCACGTCTGAGGAACCCTCCGATGCTGCTGTGGCTGTAGGGAATTCGTTGTCATTGATTCTACTCCATGCCTGGTCCAATTGTGCCACTGGTAGACAGGTGAAGGGCTTCTACCCGGGCCTCTGGCAGACAGTGCTGCTGCAGACACACCTCTGTGAGAGCTATGGTCTGCATATGGACACATCTGCGCTGTGTGCATCTAGAGTAAAATTAGTGGGCTACAGGGAATCCATATCTTCAAAAAGTCAGCACGGTTTTCTAAGAAGAGTATAGCAAGCTGTCCTTCCTGGCAGTCACCTCCCTTTCTCAGGAGCACATAGTAGGCACTACCAGTTAACCATTATCCACTGGTGGAGTCTGTGGTCATCTCTGATTTTAATTTCATGACTCAAGATGAATCTAAGCACTTTTTTGTGTATTTTTATTTGACTATTTCCTTTAGCGTAATGCTCACTTTTTTAGTTGGGTTGCTTGGTTTTCTTTCTTTTTACTAGTAGGCTTATATTTGTCAGGCACACACAAACACCTCACCCTCTTTCTGGCGTTAACCATCTCCCCCAGGTAGCCTAGGCTGACCACAAATGTCTTATCCAAAGACATTTCATTCAGCCTCCCAAGAGCTGGGACTACAGGAATGGGCTACCACACCAGGCTCCTTGTCATGTCTTTAAACAACTTCTAACCTGAACGTCGTCTAATTTTTTAAACACTTATCTCTGTCAACAACAGCACTGGTGTAGTATATATAGGGCCTCAAAGGCCCCACCCTCTCTGGGGAGCGACTAACAGCTAATGGCTGCTGAGCGACAGACTGGAAGTCATTTTCTTCAGTGACACAAGCACTGGTAAGTTCACCCATGTGAGTGCAAGCAACCCTAGTCAAATCCAGCAGGCTGTTAAACAAGACATAAAAGTGGGTGGGTCTTATTAGGGGGAAAGGGTCCAGAAAGAATGGGAGAGGATTAGAGAGGAGGGCGAGAGGGAGGGAGGGAGAGAGAGAAGAGGAGAGGCAGAGTCGGAGGGAAGGGACACTGCTGAGACATAAGCCTATCTCTGGCCAAGCAGCTGTAGAATTACTAAGACTGCTTTATCAGCCCTGGCACCAGGCTAGAGGTCGATGACTTCAATAACTAGTGTTGAAGCCACACAGACAACTGAGATAGTCTGCACCACTGTTTCTCAAAATACAGGGCTCTGTCTGCCACCCCCCTGCACTCCCACCACACACTAGGGATTATAGAAACTGGAGCCACACTGATGGTCACCCCCATCCAGGGACTTCACGGCCCCTGAGAACTGACAGACCATCAACAACCCCGTTTCAATTACACCAAGAGTTACTTGTCTCATTTGCTCATAGAAAACTTCACATAAGTCATCTGATAACTCTGTCTGGCCCGCAAAGGTGGAGATTTGTGTTTCACAATTGAGGAGACTGAGGCCACAGCTAGGAAGTGATAAAAGCCGGGCTTTCAGTCTAGTTAATCCTGGCAGTCAATTACCCACTTCACCTTTATAGAAACCTGTTACAAATTAGCTTACAGACTAGCGGGTCCTGCCATGGCACTGCCCCACATATAATACCAGGCTTTGACACCCACCTCTCCAGTCCTGCCTGTAGTCTCCCCATCCTTGGTCTCTTTTCCATTCCGGCCATCCCTCTCTACCCCCCTTTCCCTTGCCCTTTCTAACTTGGTTCCCTTCTTTCTTTACCTAATAAAAACCCATCATCCTCCACTGCCCCTTCCCTCAGCCTCACCCTCAGCCCAGAAACAAGGAAGGGAAAGCTTCCTTCACATGGAAACCTGGAGAACGGCAGGGCTTCACAGTACTAGACGTCACGGGGAGCCCGAGGAGTCTGCAGCTAGGGCTTTCAGTGGTTATCATCAAATGGTTTCTTACTTGCACGGTTTTTCTGCTGCATATTTTCATTTCCAAAGCCTTGATGCCTCTTCTTGACTGATGCTATTGTATGCCTGTGAAGACACAGGCCTAAGAGGCTAATGAGTCTCTGAGCCTTGTGGTAACAAGAGTCTCCAGAAAGCACACGTTGGCCTGTAAGCAGCACTGTGTAATAATTCTATATAGATAGTGATAGCCACTTGAGCCCCCCAGTCTGGAGAAAGTTAGCAATGCGTGGGTTAGCTCCTTCACTTTGCTATGATTTACCGTCCCCACCCCCTTTCTGGCAAGGACATCACAAAAGATTAGAAAATGGCTCAGAGTTACCGTTCAGAAGACCATAATAATATCAGTTTTCCGCCTTGTAGCCCTTGGCAGGACTCCCTTTTCATAGATCACAATGTGGGCACGGGGCCAGGAGATGGTGAGGGTGACTCACGGGTCACTGCAGTTTATAAGTCAGAATAATAAAAGGGAAGGCAGATCTGACATCACTGGCAAGGGAAAATTTTTTGGTGTTGTGTTAGGCGAACTAATTACAGCTAGCTCCGAAGGACGGAGGAGGAGGAGGAGGACCGGCCGCTGAACAAAGCCAAGCCCAAGGCAGTGGCAAAAGGAAATCGCCCACAGAAAGTCAAACTCCGACACTACAAAAGGAGTCACAGAATGGATTAACTGGTCAAAGGAAAAAATAAAACTGTCTACGGGTACAAACACTCTGCCAATCATGAGGAAGAAACAGTGCATCACGCCAAGTGGCAAGAATGCACACACAACCACACAGTACAGGTTTTCAATGGCCTGTGCTGCTGGTCACACATGGCAATTCCTGCAAACTGAAAGCAGAGGAAACATTTCAAGATTAAGCTCAGCTCTTAAGCTCTCTTGGTGAAGCGCAAACGGCCACGATTATTATTAGGCCTTGGCTGCGAAAGACGGAGTGAAAGGCTACCTTCAGCCCACATGGATTACGCTTTTATTAGTATAGTCCTGGGCTTAGTGGAAATGTCTATCGAATGAATGCAGCTACTATATTTGAGCGCATGCCTGAATAAGCTACATGCTGATTGGAAGCTATCTATTTATAAGCACTTCTGCATGTCGTGAGAAACCCCACTGTATTTCCACAGCGCTGCACCCCTCCATCAGAATGAAAGGCTCTTGGCCATTTCACTTCAGGGCCTGCTGAATGAACAGGCAGACAGGACGTATGTGGCATCCACTTAGCAGATTTTATTCCTCTTTGGCCAGAAGAGTTGCCTTATCTAAACAGCAATTTAGACTGACATGGATGTTTTAAAAACAAAATGGAAAAGAAAACCAAACCCTTTTCATCGGGCTCAAGCACAGCTCTGAGCTGGTAGAAGTACAGCTAGTTGTATAAACTGGAGAAATGGTTCTGCATAGCCCGAGCTACCTAAACCTGTGGGTTTGCGAGGTGGTGGACTGCGGCATATGCTCACCAATGGCCCCGCCGTTTCTGTGAGTGGGTGGCACTAACAGCACACCCAATAGACACAAAGGCAGCATGGAGAGATGGTCTGGATACACAATCAAGTCCATCATTTTCCTCAGTGTCTGGGTACCTGGCTTCACATATCTAACATAGGGTCAAGCGCTCCATCCTTAAATGGGCTGGAATAGTCTACAGGCCTCTCTAATTCACTTCCACTCGTCTACACGGAGGGTCCTGGTTAAATACGCCTCCTCTCTGGGAAAAGACTGACAAAGAATTTATTAATTAATAATCCTAACAAATCATAGGCTATTATCAGCTGAGATCTCACATTATTTCTTGGGGAACTCTGAGTGAAGAAAGGCAAAGTGTCAATGTTTACCACTGTTCAGGAGAGAAGACAAATCAACCAATTATTGGGAGAACCTGTACAAGCAGCAGGGAAAACTTGGGTTTTGAAATCTGCCTATTTCCCCTCTTTCCAGAACTTATACTCTTAAGTATCCTAGGAACATTACAAACTGAGCTGACAGAGCTCGGAAAGAGACCTGACGGCTGGCCAATAATATGAACTCGGCAACTGACTGCTGCTAGCCACGCTCTGGAATCACATCTCTTCCCTTTGCAGTTGGCAAAGCACAAGAATGACTCTGAAAAAAAAAAGGCATCAATACTAGAAAACCAAAGTTGAAACTACAAAAATTAGGACAGGTGGAAATACAGTATTTAGCCAAAATACATGTACACATTGCACCAAGACTCCACAGCAGCGATACAGATGAGTGGTCCTCACTGCAAAAGCTGAAGCTAAGTGAGAACATGCCACCTTGCCACATCCACCACTTCACATCCACCAATCCACATCCACCACTCCACGTCCACCAATCCACACCCACCACTCTGCATCCATGATTCTACACCCACCAATGCCATATCACTCCTTATTTTGTTTTTGGTCTACCTCTAAAGGAGGACATCAGTAGCTCTCTTTTGAGCAAACACCCCATGACAAAAGAGAGACTGTGACCCAGCATAGCTATGGAGAAGCCAACAGAATGGAAGCGACTGCTTTGCAACGTGGCTTGTGACCACTACAACTACAATGGCCATCCGACCTTGAACTAAAAGGAGAATAAATTGATTCATTTGTTCACTTGATTTCAGAAACTCTTCCTCTTTTGGGTATTTCTTTTCTTCCCATTTCTCTTTTACCTGCTAGGGTTCCCAGTTTGGTACTAACAAAGCATTCACTTAAACCTTGCTCCACCCATTGCCCCCAGCAGCCACATTCTCCTCCTATCGCTAGTCACTCACCCACCCTACTCCTCAATGGCTTCCCTAAGTGACCTAAATAGACCCTAAAGCACAATACCTGTTACCATCTCACATTACTGACATTTTTCAGTAGCATTGTCTTTTAGAGCAGAAACTTTAGGACGTATTTATTTCCCCTTGAAAGCCACAATGATAATAGAAAAGAGAAGCAAATGGTTAAGGGACTAGAGTATTTGGAACTGGGAAGCATTCATACGCAAAATTTATTTATGAAACAAATTTTTTAAAGACCCTTTAAGTGTTAAGACTACTTTATGTTGATCGATCATGAAATGTTAAATTCCAAAGACAGCTAAAACCAGAAAGAAAACAGGAGTAGAAATTATTCCCAGTTATAAATAAAAACATGGAAAAATACAAGGGACAAGTGATTTACACCATGCAGGGACCCAAAACTGAACAACTCAGGCCAGATACCTAATAGCTCCTTTCTTTGACTTTTGTAGTGAGATTGTTACTCTCAGCAGCTGCCTTCAGTATACATTTCTACTGATGTTACTAAGCAAGCATCTCAGTGAGGCACTTTTGATATATGGCTCCATTTCTAGCTGTCTTTACCTACAATAAGCTTATTAAAGACCGTCTTTGGGCCTGGCAGCGACACCATGAAGAGCTAACAGCCTGGTTCCTAGGAGTTAACAGTGGAGTCATAATGTGGGTGTGTCCCCTCTTCTCTTTCTTGTTTCTTGATTTGGAAGTTAAACCACACTCACACTTCCAATTTAGCTAAGTCTGTGTCTGTGTCACAGACACAAGATCCCAACAAGTGTAAATGTTTCCAGCACCAAGTCCACTCTTTTATCATTTTTGGACAGTAATGGAGCCAAGCTAATGATTCCACAGGCTTGTGGTATCTAAGCCTTGTCCCCCCACCTCATTTTTACTAAGTTTTTCCAAAGAATGATGCACTCATGTGAGGCTGAGCAAGGATGAAGCCTGTGCTGGCCTCCTTGGGCCAGAATGCTGCAAGAGTACAAACCCTGAACTTACCAATAAGCACACAAAGGGACAAACAATCTTTCTGTTTCATGAACTTCACAAGTACAAACATCTGAGAACGTCACAAAGTAAGTATGTTTGCTGGCAAACAATTTTATTTAAAAAACTGGTATCTTATATTTTAGATATACAGGTATTGGAGGAATTCGAGAAGGCAAAAGTGACTGTCACAAGCTGCTTCCCAGTCAGTCAGTACCGGTTTCGAAGCTGGTTGCTGAGGTCTTGCAGCTCTGCCTCCAGAGCGTTCAGAGCTGCTATTTCACTGGCTAGCTCTCCAGAGACTTCTCCACTTACCACATCTGTAAAATTCTGCTGCAATGTAAAAACAGTACGGCCATCAAAAGGTGAAAATTTCTTCCAAGCAACAGAGACATAATACTGAGTCAACACAGCGATCCAGAGTCCCAGCGCTCCCTGCAGGATGCGACGGCAACTGTGCAGCAGCAATGCAGCGTTTGCTCAGACCCTAGAAATTGTGTGCATGAACTTACAGATTCAACAGCTCTCTAACTATAGTTCACTGGTAGAGAACACTTACCCAGAGGGCCCAAAGCCTTGGGTTCAAATCTCTGCTCTGTTCTTAAATGTTGACTGCTTTTGTCAATGTTAGACAATAGTGTTTGAATGAATGATGTTCATTCATCCTTACAAATCACAACCAACCTGCATTCCTTCTCCATGAAGCAAGGAGGAGCAGAAAGAGACTGAGGCTTAGAAACAGCAAGTCATCTGCAGCGCATCGATCTGCTCCGCCTGCAGGGTTCCTGACTCAGCTCCTGGGCTCCACCTACAGCCCTTATGCCATTCTTGGCTGTGACCTGAACAAAGATGAGGTGCTGGGGACAGAGGAGCTGCTCTGTCCTGAGATGACCTGACCTCAATGACCTACAAGAAAAGGCTATTTAAATTTCCTGCAAATGTATAGTTTCTGTGCAGATGCCTGGATTGAGTGGCAGGTGTTTGTTTAAGTGGGCAATGGGAGGCAGAAGGCAACCGCTCTAGGAGCTGATTTCCTGCCGTCTTTAGGCAGACAACAGAAGGCAGAGCCGTGCAGACCAAGCCTGCCTGAGCTTTGACAGTTATCTCTACTCACTTTCACTTTGTAAAGTGCAATTCAGTTTGCCGCTTACACGTTTATTTATTTTCTTTAGCAGCAGTGACCTGAGGCTGACGACCTTTTACTCCACAGTTCTAGTGAATCTGCAGGTCATTCTTACCTTTGCTTTGGATAACAAGCCACGTAAATTGAGCCGAACTGAAGAAAGTGCTTGTACAGCTTCCTGGGGACTAGACTTGTTCTCACTGCATTTTATAGCCACTGCAAGATAAACGCAGGGAAAGCATTAGTGCAGATCATCTCCATGATCACAAAGCAGCCATCTACTACGAATTTACAGTCATCAGCTTTAGAAGTTTGTACTTCCCCACCTCCTTCCCCTTCACTCTTTTCTCCTAGGCGGTACTGGGAAATGAAACCCAGGCCTGTGCACGCTGAGAAACACTCAATCTACCCCTGAGTTACACTCCTGTCCTTTTCATTTATCCTATACAGGAGAGCGCTGCTAAGGAGTGTCTGAGAAAAGCGGGGCATGCGGATGAGTTACACCAGGCAGGGATCCCACACACATATGTACATACACATACCCAAGCATACATACACACACACACACACACACACACACACACACATACACACACACACACACCAGTGAATTAGGCAAGCAAATAAACAAAGCTCCACTGAAAGCAAGGCACACATAGAGGACTAACACAGACGCGGCACATCTCAGTGGGCTGTCCATGGTCCCAAGTCACTAAGGAGGATTCATGGATGCTGATCTGACTGGCCCAGCAAAGTGACACACCACATGTGTCAAGCTTACTGCATTTTTAATTCCCAAATTTTACAGTATTCTCAGAGAACTGGCACCAACAATCTGCATGCCTTCATTCCGAGAGTGTAAGCATGGCTCCCGAGCCACCTCTGCCATCAGCACTGAGGGAATCTCTCATCCCTAGAAACTCTGCCTCTGGCATTCATAAACCTGCTTCTCTGAGACGGAATTCTGAAGGGAGCCTACTCCTTCCTGGAGGACAGGCTGTTGATGCCCTGTAAGAACAACTGCAGTCCTCTGCACAGAAAGGTGCCTGGGATCTACCCATTGTTTTCCATCTTTTGTTTTTTAAAATTATGTTCATGAGCTGAAGAGATAGCTCAGGGGCTAAGAGCACTTAATGCTGTTCCAGAGGACCTGAGTTCAACTGCCAGTACCCAGATGATAGTTCACAACTGTCTAGGACCCAGTTCCAGGGAATCTGATACCCTCTTCTAGACTCTGCAGGCACTGCATACAAATAAGCACTGACATACATGCAAGAAAAACACTCCTATACATAAAACAATAGATTTTTAAAAATTATGTCCACTAAATTGCACATCCCATTTTAAAATTACAGCATCACAGACCATAGCTGTAAACTCTTAAGCAATCAGAAGAAACAACTTCTGGCCTGGCAAAATAGCTTTAATCTTAATTAATAATACCTATAGCCATCAAGAATACCTGGGTTTGATGTTTCTATTTCAGAATAATGAGTAGACTTCACCAAGCCTCACACTGGATGCACACTAGTTATCGATGTTAAACCCATTTTCAGAGGGCCCAGTCAATCAGGTACTGGGACTCTTTCTCAGTAGGGAAACGTTGCTGTCACCAAAGAAGAGATATACAGTTTGCTTAATGCCTAGTAGCTTATTCTAGAAATATCTGTAGTTCTACTAGTTTTAAAAAATCCTTCATTCTTAAATTGAGGTGTGAGCCGGGCAGTGGTGGCGCACGCCTTTAATCCCAGCACTTGGGAGGCAGAGGCAGGCAGATTTCTGAGTTCAAGGCCAGCCTTGTCTACAGAGTGAGTTCCAGGACAGCCAGGGCTACACAGAGAAACCCTGTCTCGAAAAACCAAAAAAAAAGTGAGGTGTGTTGGTGCATGTCTTTAATCCTAGCACTGGGGAAGCAGAGGCAGAAACCAGGATCTCTCTGGGTTTAAGGCCAGCCTGGTCTACATAGTGACTGAGTTCCAAGCCAGACAAGACTACAAGGAAAGACTTTGTCTCCAATATAGTAATAATAATAACTACTATTATTATTTTCTTCTTAAAAATAAATAAAAAAATAATTTTCATCTAACAGAAAACAAGAAAAAGCAGAAAGGACATATATTCTATCAGCTCCCATCCCAATCTCTCTTCCAAAGCACATTACAGACAGCAGTGGGGGCAGGAGAGGGAGGAGAGACCTAGAGAGACTGGAAATGACTGTGCTCCTGATAATGCAAATAGCACACGACAGCAGCACCTCAGCAGAGGGTCTCTGCAGTCCAGCACTGCCCTGTTGTCTCAAGCATGCTGCAGCCCCTGGCAATGCTTACCTTTGGCAATCTATCAGGTACCAAGTTTTCTAAAGTCCCGAATTTCATTTTCAAAGGGTATGGTGAAGAGACAGTGTGGGGGAGACAAAAAAGGGGAAGGCAGTAACATAAAACCTGGGCTGAGTGCCAGAAGATGGTTTTCTGGAGTATTTCTCTAGCCTGCAGTTATGGTGGACAGTTTTAAAGCCAGCACTCAGTAATGACACAAACTATCTGGGTCTGTCTGACCATTACAGAGCTGGGTTCAGGGATGTTTACAGAGGGAAAACTTAAGTAGATAAGATATTCTTCAGAGTAAGTCCCACCCTGCTAAGTATACACTCAATGCACATGAGTCAGGGCTCCCCACACATAATACCACACCCACAAGGGCAAAAGGATTGAACCCCCCCTTTGACTAGCACAGGCTACAGAATTGCAGCACCCCCAAACCAGACCTCTCTTGTAACCACCTCAGACCTTCTACCTCCCAGGCCGAGTTTAGCCTTCTACCTTATCTGCCAATCCTAGCTGGTCCAGGACACTGGACACTTACATTCTTCCAATCAAAGATCTGAAAGGCCACGGGAACAATTACTAACTCCTAAGCTTATTCTGAACAATCTGAATGTTCTCTGACTTCTTTACAGGCAGTTAAACTTTATCCCCGTCCCTTACGTATCTCTCTTTGAGTTCCTTATCATGTGGACCAGATCCTCTACTTCAAAAGAAACAGGGTGGGGGTGGGAGAGATTTACATTTAAGGGGCATGTAAAATACGGTTAAATGCCCTCGTGGATTCTTCCTAACAGCATAGGTAGGTATTCTCTCATTTTTACCTACAACCAAACAAAGGCCCAGAGACCTTAAATCTCTGACCCACTGTCACCCATCAAGCACGTGATAAAGGTGGTCCTGGAGCTTTAGTGTCCCTGGTTTCAAAGCTCTGCCTTTCCCATTGTTCCCCACTGGCTCCTATTTGCTGTCACTATCAGGGCAGTAAAAGTTGGGCCGAGAACTAGGAGGCTTATAAGTCTTCGTGACTCTATTTCTAAAACTGGGACTTTAGTAATTCACTGGGATTATTTTACCAGGGCATAACACACCCACATTCAATGCACCACTGAATTTAGTATTTTTTGATAATGTAAGAGTGGTCTAAGCCTGCACTATATTTATGTAACAAGCAAACAATTTTATTAGAGATAAAGTTTTATTATAAGGTAAGGTTTAAATTATAGACTCTAAATAACTCAAAGATAGGAATTATATATTTTTGTATATATCATAGCTTTTCATATAATACTAAATATCCAGAGGTCTACATGGTTTGATGATTTTTCGCACTTCTATTTATAAATTAAAACTATCAGTTACAGAAGTGTTAATGATTTTCCTTAATACAACAACATAATAAAGGTTTCTTAGTAGAAAAATATTTCACAGTCTAAGGTTCTATTAACTCTGTCACTTATTCAACCAGGATTTAAGCCTCTGTCCTGTTTCATCATATTGTACCAAAGTGTTCTTTAATTGTTTCTGAATGAAATACAATATCAATATGCTGAAGTAATCAGGAAGTACCTGCAATGGAACTTGATTTCTGACTAATACTATTCTATCAGTGAAGATGAAATACATATGGATATCACATACCATGTGCAAGTCCTATGGCTCTTTGAACAACTTCCTTAAATGCTGTAGCATCTTTCTCCCAACAACTGGACTGTGTGTCACACTTGTATGCCTTCGAAAGATACTGGAACGCCTAGGAAACAAGAAAGGACAGCATTCAAAACAGGGGCATTCACATTTCAAACTGTTTTCTGAAAGTCATAGGGACTAATTCTAAACTGAAAAGCCAGCATTTGCATTGTGAGGCAGAGTCTCTGTCATCATCAAAGAAGGGGAAGGATGCACATCCAAGAGCAACAAACAACCTCCAGAAACCAAGGATGCATCTGGACCTCCACCTTTCCCAGAACCAGGAAAATATGAAGGCTAGGCTTGGAAACCTGTAGAAGTGTGAAGATTTCCTCAACTGTCAAGCTGAGAGGTGCAGTAGAGAGTGAGGAGTGAGCTTGGGGAATGGTATGAATGGACTAACAGGTAGATAATTTCACAGACATTTAAAAGGCTCTTTTGTTTCATCTTAAAAAGTCCTGATGGAGAACTCATGGGTAAGAGTGCTTTTATTTGCAAAAGAGTACAAAATCAGGAAGCAATGGAGGACAGAAAGTAGGAGTGTGCGCATGCGTGCGTGAAACAAGGCCGTACAGAAGCCAGCTGTGCAGACAGAAAGATAGGAGACAACAAGAACCCCACAGATTAGCTGTACCGTGGGTAACTACAAACCCACACAAGTACATTTGACTTGCTGTGGATATTTTGAAAAGAAACACAAAACAATGACCTTGGATATTCTGGGCTCCTTTGAGCTTGAAGACAAGAGGCTAACGGCACAAACAGAGCGGGACTGGCAACCTACTGCCTTACAGGAAGGTCAGGTGACTACAAAGTGTCAAGCACCTGCGGTTTCCTGCTCCCATCCTCTTAAGTTTTCCCTTTGGTAGCCTCTTCTCAGAGCAAAATACTGCAGATCCCTCCTGTAAAGCAGCAGGACAGAGACCCTCCTGCAGGAAACAGAATGACAGCAGCAGGAAACTCATGAAATGTAAAATGCTGAATGTTATAAGTCTTAGCATGGCCATAATTCAAAGTACTGAATACTGCATTTGAAGGCTGGGAGATGGCTCAGTCAATAAAGTAACTGCCTTGTTAGTTAGCACAAGGACCTGAGTTCAATCCCTAGAACCAGGTGTTTAAAAAACAAAACAACCCCCCCCCCCAAATTGATATAGCATATGCTTGTAATTACAATACAAGGGAGGCAGAGATGGAGGACTCTTGGGGTCCCCTGGGCTCTCTTGATAAATTCCAAGTTAGTACCCAAAGAAGGTGGATAGTGCCTGAGACCATCACATGAGGCTGCTCTCTCACACATGTGCACACATGTATGTACACACAAACACACACACATGCACACACAAACTGAATTTAAGCATGTAAGTTTTATGTTTCAGATTATTGATCTTATCCTTCACTCAAAAAAGTAGGCCTTCTTTACCTGTGGTAGCAAAGACAGAGGCCCAGGACAGACAGAGGCCCAGCACTGACCTTGTCATTCTCTTCAGGTTTCTCACTCTGCCCATTCCCATGTACTTGGGCATACAGTCTCCAGACTTCTCCGTCATTGGTCACCCTTGAAGTTACTCTGCCCAACAACTCCTGCAGCTTGCCTTTGAGGCTAGACGCAACATCTCCACTTCGGTCAGTCATACCATTAACCACTGCCCTGACCAGAATTTTAAGGACCTTTAAGAATGCACAGAAGAAAACAGTGAGCTAGCAGCCATCAAACAGTAACAAGAAATCCAGGGCTTCACTCTGCCATCAGACATTGAATAATGTGGCCTTACTTGGATATCATTATTACATACTAAGAGTGAAACTAATAAGCAAAAAAAAAAAAAGCAAGTCAAACAAGGCTTGCAGAAGTAATTGTCAAGGTCACCGAGCAAGTGACTCATCAAGTTGACGGGAGGATGGGGAGGGAGTAGATACCCATGTGCGTGTGTTCTGCTGCTGTCTGTCTTATTTGTTCTTTTATTTATTGTGTGTGTTTGTTTGTTTTAGAGACAGAGTATCTCTGATTGGTCTCAGATTCTTGCTATGGCCTCAAACTCTCACAGAAATCTGCCTGCCTTTGGCATGTACCACCACAACTGCCCTACTCACCCACCTTTTTAGGTCTCTCACTGCTGTTTCAGTTAGACTGCACAGCTGGCCAACTCTTAGAATCTGTCCATCTCTACTGCCACCCTGAAGCACTGTCGCTATAGACAGGTGCCTCCATGCCTGCTTTTTAAGTGGTCTCTGGGGATAGAACTCAGGACTTCATGCTTGACCAGCACACCCTCTACCTGAGCCATCTCTCAGTTCCGGGGCTGAGCTTCAGTGGAGACGATGAAATGCTAACAGTACAGTAGCTAGAGTGTCTCCTAAGCTCTAGGTGCACCTTAAATCCAGCCAGTGATATCTGCTGTCATGTGCACTCTGCAAATTAAGAAACTGGAACCTCTCCAAGGTCACACATACAGGGAGACCTGTGGATCTGAACTCACAATCCAAGCCCTGAATCTTCACAAGTATTTACTATATTAATTAACAAAGCTAGCTCCCTTCTCTGCTATCCCTGTCTTCTACTTTTATGAAATATATAAGCTAGAAACCTCTTCATTTCACTGTTCTTTGATAATCTAGATCAACCAAAGAGACAGATTTTTGCTTCCTAAGTTATTTCAATTAAAATTTCTCCTAAGACATTAGAGCTAATATAAAATAAAAAGAGGAAACAAGACTCCCACTTGTCCTTGGACCAGATACAAGCCTACCTGTCAAACTGCCAGTATTTTGAGGGTAGTATGAGTTAATGGGGAACAAACCAGGATGCCTGAAAAGAGTATGCACACAACACAAACTGATCCTGTGAGGAAGAGAGTTAAGGGTCAGGCTCATCTACCTCACCAAGGTAGGAGAGACTGAAGGAATGAATGAGAACCCCTGGGGAGCCTTCCTCCAAGGAAGAAGAGTAGTTAGGGAAAAGCGTGGCGCCACTCACAGAAAAGGAAAGGGAGGGGCTGAGAAAGGGGCTAGAGAGCAGCTGGTGAGGGAAGCAGCAGACCAGGTGAGGACAGCCAAGAAGAACAGCTATGAGCAGTGCTCAATGGGGCTGGTGGCCAGGCATCTCAGACCTGTTCACACACCCAGTCGGCTCCCCCTCTGGGGGAGAGCAGAGTTCCTAAGGCCTCAGGAGGACACCTTTTACCAGGAGCTGGCCATAAGGGGCAGGGTGGGGCTGACAGAAAAGGAGAAGTAAGGGTTTTGTTTTATTTATGTGGTTAAAGTACTTACATATACTTTTAAAACGAAGCTAACTTTCAGATCCTAGGACAAGAAGTAAATATGACCAGTGATACTTTTCTGTTTGTCCCATGATACAATGAAGGAATAAGTTACTCCCTGGGGATTATAACAAGAGGTCTGCTTGTCTTTTTCTCTGAAACTAAGAGTTCTTCAGTCTGTGAACATTCTTCATGGGTCTAAACACCCTTCTGGATCTAATGTGAATCTGAACCCTCCCCCTGATAAGATACATACCCATGTATACAATTTTTATATTGGTATTTAATTTTATAATCTCTTAAAGTCTAACAATAGACCTTCTTTAGACATTCCAATTCATTCTTCATGGCCTAGTGTTTGACTGTTGTCTGTCAATATTACATATGACTAAATGCACGCCTCTTTATTTTAAAATAGGTGTATATGTGCACTCTGGGTAGTATGCGCATGTGTGTGTGTGTGTGTGTGTGTGTGTGTGTGTGTGTGTGTGTGTGTGTGTGTGTGTCTGTGTGTGCATCTGTATGTCTGTGCTGTGGGTTCGAAGGAATGAACTCAGGGTGTCAGCCTTGCCAGCAGGCACCTTTACCCACTGAGCCATCTTGCTGGCCCTACCTGTCTTTGAAAACATTTGTTATCTTTCTATCAACTCCAATTTTCCCAGGTCTGGAGACTACACTCAGGGCTTCACAGGAGCTATAAGCACACAACCTCTGCTGACCAATACTTTCCTCCTATTCTTAGAGCCTCTCTAGCTAGCATCCCTAGCATCAAACCTCTGTGAGTGTCAACTCAAGGAAAGCCCTGGGCATGATTAGTTGAGGGCTCTCTGGCTTCCCTCACGGTACCTCTGTTCATGTGCCTTCACTCATGCCAGCTCCCAGTAAGCTACTGATCTGCTCTGGAGACTTCCTTGATGCACACCTCTCCCAGACAGGCCTATAGCTGTTTTCTCCACGAAAGGGAAGATAAAACTGTGGCAAAACAGCTTCCTCAGCTCGTGTCTGCCCAGGGGAAAAGGGTCTTTGTCGACAGCATTGACTTAAGATGAGGTCATGCTGGACCAAGGAGGTCCCTAAGTTCAGTGGCTAGGACTGGAGGTCAGTCCACTGACAGGCATGGCTGAGTTTAGAGCCTCAATATCACAGGAGGAGGAAGGTCCAGGACCACTAGAAATGAGAAAGGCTTCCCCCTAGAATCTTTAGGAACACAAATTAACACTTTGATTTTGGATTTCTGGACTCTAGAGCTGAACAAAGAGAATAAACTTCTACATAAGACACCAAGTTTGTTACATCACCCAGGAGAACTCACACAGCAGCTCTAAGGAGAACCACAACAGTGTGGAAAATGTTCAAATCAGCTCTTCCCAGGCATCGGCCATGCCTGGCTTTACTGCAGGAAGCAAGAAAACACTGTCCCCTCACCTACTGTCCCTCCTGTGGCTGGTGGCCCCATACTTCACTCACTGTTCAGAAGTTCCCCATGTGCAGTTTTAAATAGCAAATATTGATCTTCCATGATTTCATGATTATATGTATTTCCTCCACCCCCAAGTTCATAAAAGTATCTATCACATTTTCCTGTATGCTTTTACAGTTTTACCTCGATGATGACGACAACCGTGATGATGACAATGATAACAACTACTCTCTTGCATGCACCAGGCTGCACCTGTTGCATGTACTAACTCATTCAATCCTCATAACAGGAAGATGCTTCATCATCCCTATCTTCTCATCATGCCAACTGAGGCATGAAGCGGTTAATTAAACCCGCCCAAGGTCATGAAGCCAGTGACTTATGGACAGGTGGGAGCCACACTCAGGCTACGTAATTCCCAAGTCCACACTCACATACAGCATCATTCTGCTTAGAAATCTAGGTTAAATATTTTGTCCATCTGAACTTATCCTGGTTTATGGATTGGTGCAGAACTGAAGTTTGGGGGCTTAATGTTTGGCCAACCACTTTGTACATATCCCACATATTTTAAAATGTGTCATTCTCGGGTACTAAATTCTCATGCTTACTTGAATCTGTTTGCGAATTACACTTTCCATTCCCTTCATTCCTACAGCAGATGTTAACTCTTTATATCATAAAGATATTATTAGCTTTTTGCCTTTCTTCTTTGTAACAAATATTTGTCACTTTTTTTTTAATGTGGTCATAAAGATTCCTTCTGGTTTTCCTTTACTGCCTCAGGGTTTAAGAACTTTAGTAAGCACTCTCTTCTATTCCTAATTTTTCGAGAAGACAAAGTATTTGGCATATATTTAGTCCATTTGGAGGTCATTTGGTGCATCATTAAACAACCTAAATAAAAATTTGAAGCCTGGATAATCTAAAAAATTAAAATGGCAATGATGTTGCTTATTATAATAAATATGGAACAAGAAATAAAATTATCTAAATCAATCAAAATCACATTCTAGCTTTTCTCCAAGTTGGCACTAAAGTGAAGAAAGGTGTTCCTGCCGTCCCATGGCCAAAGCCAAAGCTAAAGGTAAAAGCCAAGGAGACAGTGCTGAGAGGCACCAACCCTCCAGCCCAAGACACCGTATGTGATACAGCTCACATACCTTCTCCAGAGTACTCCCAGGAGGAACAAGGTTGACCACTGTGCCACCATCTTGTTTCCCCTGGCCACTGAGTCAGCCAAGAAGAGAAAGAACACAGTACATGTGTGGAATGAACAGATGCAGATGTGGTGTGTGCACATGATGGAATTGTCCAGCCTGAAGACTAGAAGTGTGAAGGAAATGATGACAGACACTACTCAACTTCAGTGAGTTTTGAGGACACTATGACACAGAGGACATGTCCTGAGAGCAGTCAGAGCCAGCAGCATAGACAGGACAGCTGGGCTGAGGAGAAGAGAAGAGGGTATAGCGGGAGATATTAGAAAAAAAGGCACATCTGGCCAGCTCTCAGCCTGGCCGCCATGTTCCCACTCTATTTATTTTTTACATAGTACCATCTATTGGTAGAAATCTGTATAATTGTTACTAAGCATTTTTATTTTGAGAGAAAGTTGTTGTTTGTTTTTTTATTCTAACACAAAGGGTGAAATGTGGCAAGAATTTCCTGCCCAATGTATTTGCAGTGGAGCTCTGTCATTGGACAGGGAAGAGGGAGGCGGAGCTAGGAGTTGGGAAGAGAAGAGGAGGACAGGAGGGGAGGCAAAATGGCTGCAGATGTCACCCTCATGTCTCTAGCAGTCTCATGTAGTTATTCATATCAAGGTTAGGTAACTGGGATAACAATTCTGATTGTGTGGGCCTCTTGTGTATTGAATATTTGCTAATATATAAATCCACTGGTTTATTTAAGCCTTAGAGTTTTCCCTTACTGGGTTACTGTGAAGTGGGTCCTCCAACAACCAGGTGGTTATGGCTATGAAGGAACTAGTGGCTCCAGGAAAGAGCAGACCAGAGCTGGAAACACAGCTACCGTTTACTGCAGGAACAAGCTAGAGAGAGCAGCCTGGTAAAACCAGTTTGGGAGCTCTGGCCCTACTTGAAAGCTTGCCTAGACAAATGGGCTTAGAGAGGGAACATGGAGGCAAGGCGGAGAACTAGCTGGAGGGTGCCTTTTTACTAATACTTCCCACAAAAGGAGGGGGCTATTTCACAGACTGGGTCTCCACTTTCACAAGCTGATAAAAGGGTTCCCAAGTGAGGGATGGAACAACACGGCTGAGGCACCTCATACCACTCTACACCTAAAAATGCTTGAGATAGTAAATGTGTTCTTACTATAATAAAAAA
Organism: Arvicanthis niloticus; assembly: GCF_011762505.2. Taxonomy (NCBI): domain Eukaryota; kingdom Metazoa; phylum Chordata; class Mammalia; order Rodentia; family Muridae; genus Arvicanthis; species Arvicanthis niloticus. The sequence continues at coordinate 60,670,011 of NC_047668.1, read as the reverse complement.
AAAAATAGAAAAAGACACTTTTCTAAGCATTGGTAATGAATTCATGTGATAAGTGAGCAGAGGAAGAAGAACTGGAGAAGCAGCCATAGGGTGGGGTGGGGGGCAGCAAGGGCATTGTGAGACAGGGCAGGGTGGGGTAGGAGTGAGAACAAATGACACACATGTATAATGTGCCATGATAAAACCCATTATTTCATGTTATCCAAAATTTAAAACAAACAAACAAAATAACATTTATAAGAAAAGATAAAAGATTTTGTAATATTGAATTTAAATTAATAAATACAGGAAAGCACAAAAAAAAAAAAAAAAAAAAAACCCAATGTGTTATATTTCATTCAGAGGCAGGCGGATCTCTGTGAGCTTGAGGCCAGCCTGATCTACATGGCTAGCTCCAAGGACAGCCAGGACTGCAGAGAGAGACCATGTTTCCTCATTCCAATGGCTGTAGGTTCTATCAAGTTGACATAAAAAGCTACCAGGAAAACAAGATATATTAAGTGTTTAAGACATAATTAATTGGGCTGATTTTGTACATATTTGATCCTCATCCTATCAATGCATTACATCAATTTACATATGCTAAGTGATGCTCAAATTTCAGAATTAAGTCTTACTTGGTAATGGTCCATACTTCTATAATATGATATGAAATTGGCTTGACAATATTTTATTAAGGATTTTTTACATAAATGTTCAGAAGACATTTAGGTCTGCAGTTTTCTTTCCTATGTCTAGCTTTGATATCAAGACTATACCTCCCTTATAAAAGCTCAGTTTGCATTTAGATGTTTGAGGTATTCAGCAGTGAAGGCACTGGGTTCCAGGCTTTCCAGTGTAAGATGACATTTGATTGCTGTTGATTCTGTCTGCATACTAGTTACAGATGTAGTCACATTTTTTCATTTTTTGGGACCTACTCTTCATGACTCCTTCATCCATCTAAGTTATTTTACCTGTTGGCAAACAGTGGCTGGCAGTACTCTCTTACAACTCAGTTTACTTCTGAAATTGGTAACAATGTTCCTACTTCCTACTTAGTTCATCCATCTAAAGCTCTGTCACTGTTGTTATCATTAAAACAAACTACCATTTGATTCTGTTTCACTCACCTTTTCTAATAGTCATTGTTTCCCTGGTTCTGCTAGCTCTGGCTTTGTCGGCTTGTTTGTTCTTCTTTATCTAGTAGTTTCTTAAGATAGTCTATTAGGCACATGACTTAAGAAGCAGAGGCAGGTGGATTTCTTTGAGTTCAGCCAAGACTAGTTTACATAGTAAGTTCCAGGACAGTCAAGGATACATAGAGAGACCCTGTCTCCAAAGAGCAAAAAAGATCACTTGCTGACCTGAAATCGTTCCTGTGTTTTAAAATGAATATCCAGCTAGCCGTAAATGTCTAGCTTATCAGGACTTCTACGGTGTCTCCTAAGACCTAATGTGTTTTCATTTTGTCTCTGAATACTTTCTGATTTTCCCTTTAATCTACTGTCTTACTAAGTGTTCAATGGCTATGAAGAGACAAGATGACCACAGAAATTCTTATAAAGAAAAGCAATTAATTGGGGTTCATTTGCAGTTTTTCAGAGGTTCATTCAATTTTTATCATGAAGGGAAGCATGGCAGCATGCAGGCAGACATGGTGCTGGAGAAGTAGCTGAGAGTTCTACATCTTGATTCACAGACAATAGGGAGAGAGAGAGATACTGGGCCTGGCTTGAACTTGAAAAGTATTTCCTCCAACAGAGCCACACTTCCTAATCCTTTCAAGTGGTGGCACTGCCTGGTGATAAAGCAATCAAGTCTGCAGGGGCCATTCTCATTTAAACCACCACAGCTGCTGAGTATTTAAGAGCATATTCTTTACTTCCCATAATTCTGTAATTTTTTTGGTTTTACTTTTGGTTTTTTTGTTTGTTTGTTTTTGTTTCATTTTGCTTCTATTTCTAATTTCACCCTGTGGTGTTTAGAGAAGATACTTTATAAATCTATTGAGACTAATTTGAGAGTTAACCTCATCTAGAAAGTGCACTTGAGGAAAACACAGAAGCCATAGTTTTAGTTTTACAGAGTCCTGTGGTCATCTGTATAAAATTTAATAATGTGAAAACATTTGCTTCTGTAACCCCACAGGTGCCTCGTTCTAATGTTTGTCAACAGACTGTCCTTAGATACTGTGTGCCTCCTATATAAACCAAATTCTTTAAACTTATTAATTACAAACTGTACAGAAAACCAACCATAGACAAAGCGTATAGAAAACAAAGAGTAGTGTTACAAACTTATCACAATACTGCTTATGCACTGTGTCTAGTGTGACATCTATGGCTTCATCCAGGCTGAGGCATTATGTAGTACACTTTGATTTCATCCAAAAACTCAACACTCCTGTCAGAACCTCCTGCAGGGAAGGCTTATAGTAACAAATCCCTAGGAGTTTAAAACCTGAGAATGTCATAATTTGCCCCTCATCTCTTTGTTTGTGTTAAATGGCCTGGGCTGGTCTCACACTGTTCGGAATCTTCTGCCTCAGCCTCAAATACTTGGAATACAGGCGCACAACATTTGGTTTTGCAGATGTAGGCTTCTTGGCTGGCAGATAGGTTGGGTGGGGCTTTTGTTGTTTGGATTTGTTTTTTTAAGCTCGACATCTATATCTCACCTCTATCCCAGACCATGCTTGAGGAATGCACCAAGTGTAGATGACTGTGAAGACCACACTGATCCTGGAAGAGAGAAGGCCTCACACACACATAACGGAGAGGCAATTCTAATATAAACAAAAGCTGGGCAGTCTTGGCAAAAGCATTTCCATCATCTCCCCTAACACACTAACCTTGAAGTCCTCAGCCAAATCTCATCACAATCTTGGCCCACTGCACAGAGTTCAGCCCTCTGAATCCTGTAGGTCTTCAGAGCAGGAAGGAATAGGACTACCTCGGGTCCTGTTACAAAAACTTCCAGGAGGGCTTCAGGCCAGAAATGAAGCAATTTCCCACCTCCACTGTTTGTCTAACTCTGCTCTACTTGGAGTTCTCTAAGTAAGATGCTGTTTCCTGGACTGATAACCTAACATTTGGCTTCCCCAAAGCTTCGTTAGGAAGATAAGACAGAAGCTGAGCATTTTCCTTTGTGTTCCTTCACGATAACAACAAAAACAAAACAAAAAGCTCTAACAAGTTGGGATGGAGCCGTGCTGGGAAAATGGCCCAGTCGGTAATGTGCTTGCTCAAGAACAAGAAGCCCTCAGTTTGAATCTACAGCACCCTCCTACCAGGACTGCTGGTATGTATCTATAATACATAGATACATAATACTGGTGTGTATCTATAATCCTAGAACTAGGGAGGCTGAGACAGGAGGATGGCTGGGGCTCACTGGCTGTCTATGCTTGCCAAGTACATGGCTTCCAGTTCAGTAAGAGACCCTGTCTCAGAAAATAAGGTGATAAACCACTGAAGAAGACAACTAACACGGGCCCCTGGAGATCTCCACAGGCACATGTGTGCGTACATGCGCACACACACACACACACACACACACACACACACACACGCGCCAGATTTCCAGCCCTGGCTTTCCAGTCTTCTACTGCCTGTCAGCTAAAACACATCAACTCTATTGGCTTACCTTGCTGAGCCTCAGGTTCCTCCAGTAAAACAGAGATAGCATCTATTTTCCAAAGCTGTAATTTATACAAAGTGGATCTGTTTCCTCTCTCTTTCTCTCAGGTAATGCTCAATCATCATTTATTCTCGACTTTTATTTGGTTGGCAGCCTGCCCTGCTGCCCATCAATAGCACCTTTTCATGATTCCAAAGAAAATATCAAACAAATCTCCACAAGGCATACCACCAATACACAGCTACACGGGACCGCTATGGGATGCTCAAGAAAAGGGACAGTGAACTGTGTTGACAGAAATCTCAAGCTTGTTTCTTACTTGGGGAAAGGGTGGTGGCTCAAGTGACTAAAATGGAACATAAGAGGACTCTGCAGTGGCAAAAAGGGGAGTCGGGTTACATTAGAATATATAACAGTCAATGTATGAAGCTAAAAATCTCCATGTTTTATTACAAGTAATTTATATCTCAATTAAGAAAACTTTATTAGAAACAATTTACATGCATATTAATCTGATGAGGAAACATCATACCTCACATAAATCTTCCCTCAGACACTAAGGTACACTTCCATGTGATGCTATCCTTCGATTCCCACTAACCATATCCACTTTCTGGGCCTCGCTGCAATAGTCTGCCCCTTAAAGAATCTTTAGTGTACTATGTGCTCTATAAAGATGACCTGTGTTGGGCTGGAGAGATGGCTCAGTGGTTAAGAGCCCTGACTGCTCTTCCAGAGGCCCTGAGTTCAATTCCCAGCAACCACATGGTGGCTTACAGTCATCTGTAATGGGATTGGATGCTCTCTTCTGGTGTGTCTGCAGAGAGCAACAGTGTACTCATATACATTAAATAAATAATATTTAAAAAAAAAAAAAAGATGACCTGTGTTAAGCGGCAAGAACATACTAAGCACGCCATATGTGTCACTCCCCCAAACAGATAAGATGTTACTATATAAAACTTAAATTCTCTTTCCAAATGACTGACAACTTACCAAGACTAAGACTAAAAACAAGAAACCAGGAAGAAATGTGGACCACAGAACGTGCCCAAGGGAAGCAGCAACTGCACAAGGATTTGTGCACCTGGCTGTTCACTTTTCATTAGAATAGAACCTGGAAACTGAATAAAGACTAATAAACATGGAATCAGGTTCAATGGCCACTATGTAAGAGCATATATGTAAGAACAGATGTTATTAAGTACAGATGTTAGAAAAGTAGTGTTATTACACAATGCTGTTCCCAAATTTTACCAATCTAATATTTCACTCAATATTGATTGAAGAAAACAACAACAACAATTTACTCATCCACTTATTCCTTTTATAAATACTAGGAGGAAAAAAAACCAGGATAATCTCTCTCTAGTTTATATCATTGTCTATATTAAAATAAATATACACTTATATACTTTATATATTCACAATGGGAAAAAATTAAATCACTACAATCCATATCTATAAAAAGGTATAAGGGTTAGGAGCACTGTCTTAGTTAAGATTTTATTGCTGTGAACAGATACCATGACCAAGGCAACTCTTGTAAGAACAACATTTAATTGGGTCTGGCTTACAGGTTCAGAGGTTCAGTCCATTATCATCAAGGCAAGAACATGGCAGCGTCTAGGCAGGCATGGTGCAGGAGGAGCTGGGAGTCCTACATCTTCATCTGAAGGCTGCTAGCAGAATACTGACTTCCAGGCAGGTAGGATAAGGGTCCTATAGCCCACTTCCTTAGAACGCAGGGAAGGGTGAGTGGCAGAGAAAACAGAAAAGGTTCCCACCTTTTGTGCTTACATTCCACCCACCACACAAGGCCAGCTCCTAATCTATTACAAGGGAAGGCTCTAGACTAGGCCACTTAGATTCTCCTTATAGAACTAACCCCTCTTGGTGTCAAGCATGAATGGATGGTCAGGGCTTTTCCTAGATCCTCAAAGCCAAGCCAGAGAGCCAATGATACTAGTCCTTTGTGGATAGGCAGATTACTGAGGGCTGAGGGACAGACTCAGAAGAGCAACCCTACTCACACCAGAAAGAATATGGATGAATGACAGAAGCAAACGACAGCAGAAGAATGGCATCAGGCTGACTTTACACAGCCTTGCATTTAAAGCAATTTCTATACTCTAAAATGCAATCCCTTCTTTCTACAATGAATAACAATTATAAAGAAAAGATGGTGGAAGAAGAGAAAAAGAAGGAGAACCAACAGAAAGTTTGTACCTCTTTTCCATGTGGGTAGTTTTACTTGAAGTTATAGATTTTCCCAGTAAACCCAAGCCTTAAAGTTAACTCAGCCAGCTGAGCTTTCAAGACACATAGTGAGCTAAACACAGGGCATTAATACAGGGCTGTGATAAGCTCTATTTGGAATTGACATATTTATGTCATGAGATTTGCAAGGCATTATCATATATTGATGTGACATCTGTGTGTGTTCTATACTGTCTTGATAATTTCGAATCAGTCATTTTAAATAGCTTATGTTGACTGTTACAAGGCCTGAAGAGTTAAGTAGTTTTCCAGACTTCTCACTTCATAACCAATAAACCCTTGAGTATTTTCTCTTTGTACATCATTTTCTATCATAATTCAGCTCCAAAGGTCTTGTTTATTTAATTCTATTAGATAGCAAACACAGTGGATGCAAATCTCCAATACTTTCTTTAACAATAACTTCATAACCAAAACGACTATCTCTTTAAGTGTTGCAAACAACCCTTAGCAAGCACATAGCAAACACTACATGAATACATACAGAATTTACTCCTACTATTACAAACCACAGAGGGCATGGAGTTACCCAGAGTAGTAAGTCATGCAAAGAACTTTCTATTTCATTTCTGCACATTGACAGTATGCATGTAAACCATAAGTCATCCTAGCGTATCTGAGCTGCAGCAATACTGTGTGTGATGGCACCAAGACAGTTAACGTCGAAATGCTACTAACTCTAAGTAATTGGAAAGACTAAAGAACAAAAATGCTGTTTACATATACTACGTATGTTTCACAGTAAAGAAAACAACTTATATCACAGAACAGAGGGTCAGTACGAAACCCAAACTAAAATAACAAAATATAACTCTCCTACCTGAACGTCTTTGTATTTGTCTCTGAGGTCCAAGAGCCGGTGGTAAGCTTTGATGGCTTCCCCAAACTCCCCAACATCAGTGCTGGTGAGGATGTAGTTTTCCCAGATTTGCCAGTGTTCGTAGTTACACTTGAGAGCTTCCTGTAACGTTCTAAAAGCTTTGACTCTGTGGAAGGTCAAATGTCAAAGAAATGAACAACCAAGTCTTTTCAGTTAGGACAAATCATGGCTAACCACATGTGAACATGAACGTGAATAGCTACTTGCTATGGTTTGAATATGCTCGGGCCCAGGGAGTGGCACTATTAGAAGGCGTGGCCCTGTTGGAGTAGGTGTGTCACTGTGGGTGTGGGCTATAAGACCCTCATCCTAGCTGCCCAGAATTTAGTCTTCTCCTAGCAGCCTTCAGATGAAGATGTAGAACTCTCAGCTCTGTCTGCACCATGCCTGCCTGGATGCTGCAATGCTCCTGCTTTGATGATAATGGACTGAACCTCTGAACCTGTACGCCAGTCCCAATTAAATGTTGTCCTTTATAAGACTTACATTGGTCACGTTGTCTGTTCACAGCAGTAAAACCCTAAGACACTACTCTTCCATCTTGTATTAATACATCACTTGCCAATCAGATGCCCAAGTAACACAAAACCACCAAGGTTCCCCATACAGTTCAATAATGATCTGAGGGACACATAGTACTCTATGGAAATATGTCTTCCTTGATTTATTTACTACTAACAAGAACATTTTAACAAGACATCAACTTGTTGGATCCAAGTTCCAGACTCCAACCTAGAGTAAACCACCAAGTAAGGCTGCAGTCTCTCAATACAAATAGTGGGAAGCAGGACAGTGGTCAGGGTGAACACGAGGTCAAAATAAAACAAAAATCTCCTCTACTCTAAATAAATCTATAAAACAAATCCTACAACTTGGGGCAGGGAGAATCTATACAAAGATAGGACAGTGAACATTACCCAACAGGACATAAAATTATTAAACTTAAGGTCAACTTTTTGAATAAAATTTTTGTTATTTTATGTGCCTATCTGTATGTCTGTGCACCATGAACATATCTGATGCATATGGAGGCCAATAGAAGGAATCAGATCTCCTGAAACTGGAGTTGCAGATGGCTATGGACTGCCATGTGAGCACTAGAAACTGAAGCCGGGTCCTCTGGAAGAGCAGCCAGTGCACTCTTCACTGAGCCATCTCTCCAGACCCTATGCTACTGTTAAGTAATCCATCAAAAATAGGGGTCCATCAGAGAGGAACAAGAGGTGTTAAGTAGGCACAGTGGGAGATGTGTGCAAAAGGACACACATGACATTAAAGTATAAAGGCAGATACCTGGACAGACAGAGAGGGAAGGGCGAAGTAGAGGGAGGAACAACAAAAACTAATTTTGTTTGAAAAGTTCCATAATGAAACCTTATTTTTTGTATGCTTTTTTAAAAAAGCAAAACAAAACAAAACAAAAGAAGTAATCTACTAAGTCTTTGAACATATTTGTTTCAAAATATGCCCAGGGACAAGACAACAGAAGAACAACCAGCACTCAGCATGTGCCTAATACCACATTAAATATAACTCAAGAGAAAACTGGTGAATTGAAAAAGAATACTGCCGAGCGGTGGTGGCGCACGCCTTTAATCCCAGCACTTGGGAGGCAGAGGCAGGTGGATTGCTGAGTTCGAGGCCAGCCTGGTCTACAGAGTGAGTTCCAGGACAGCCAGGGCTACACAGAGAAACCCTGTCTCAAAAAACCAAAAAAAAAAAAAAAAAAAAAAAAAAAAAAAAAAAAAAAAAAAAAAAAAAAAAAGAATAATGAGATGCTTGCCAATATGCAGATTATTAAAAAAAAAAAAAAAAAAAAAAAAAAAAAAAAAAAAAAAAACAAAGAATGAGGAAACAGAGGAAAGAATAAAACTTAGATATAAATCTGATAGAAATTCCAGAGTACAGGAATGCAAGTAAACGGCAGGATGCTATGTATCAAAGATGGCGGCTGAACATTGTTCAGAACAAAGCAAAGATTCAAATTCTTCGGTCTAAAAAAGTATACAGAATATTCTAAGCAACATAGACATATAAAGTAAAATTTAAAAACATGAAGGTAACCTAATATTTAAAAAAGAATAACAACTGGAAAACAGGAGGTATTTCATCAGCAACAAGATGATAAAAAACAATTAAATACGTAATACCAAAATACCAAGTGAAGTTAGCCTAAACTTTCATAACCAGCTAAACTTGCCACTCAAAAAGAAATGAAAAATCAAACACATTTAAATGTACAAAGATTGAGGTAGTATTGACTGAACATAGTAACTTAAATAACTACTAGTAAAAATAAAAAGAAATTTCAAAAAGGAAAAAAAAAAAAGAAGCAGCTTTCAAAATGCAAATGGATTGTTTGTATGGACTGTCTCCTCCTTTCTTTATCTCTTAGCACTTGTTTCCCTTGTAAGAGCAAGTATTGAGCCGCCTCCATTCTCCTATTTACAAAGGAGTGGAAATCAAGTCATCTTCTTGAAGAGCAATTCAACAGGCAACAATCAATGATATAGGATATCTGTGTGCCCCCAATCACAGGTTCCTGAGCCCAAAACTTTAAATGAGGGGGTGGGTAGGGGGCTGGCTTTATCTACAAAGCACCCATCTTATAAGCACAAGAATCTGGGTTTGATCCCCGACATAAAAATAATGGCCAGACACTATTGCAGATGCCAAGAAGTACATGCTGATAGGAGCTTGATATAGCTGTCTCCTGAGAGGCTCTGCCAGAGCCTGACAAATACAGAGGTGGATGCTCGCAGCCAACCACTGGACTGAGCATGGGGTCCCCAATGGGGTCCCCAGTGGTGGAGTTAAAGAAAGGACTGAAGGGGTTTGCAACCCCATAGGAAGAACAATAATATCAACTAACCAGACCCCCACCCCATGAGCTCCCAGGGACTAAACCACAACCAAGGAGTACATATGAAGGGACACATGGCTCCAGCTGCATATGTAGCAGAGGATGGCCTTGTCAGGCATCAATGGGAGGAGAAGCCCTTGGTCCTGTGAAGGCTCGATACCCCAGTGTATGGGAATTTGAGGGTGGGGAGGCAAGAATGGGTGGGTGGGTGGGGGAGCACCCTCATAAAAGCAGGGGAGAAGGGGTAGAATAAGGAGTTTTTTGGGGGGTAGGGACCAGGAAAGGAGATAACATTTAAAATGTAAATAAAGAAAATATCCAATAAAAAAAGTATTTGATAACAACAACAACAACAACAAAAATAATGGGTATGGTGATGTCTACTTATAATGTCAGTTGGAGGAGGTGGGGTCCAGAGGATCCCTGGGATTCATTGGCCAGTCAGTTTAGCCTGGTTTGTGAGCTCTGGGCCAATGAGAAACCCTGTTTCAAAGGGGGCGGATGGTTGTTTCTGAAGATAACACCCAGAGCTGTCGTCCATCCTCTACACACACGTGCACACACAAACACTGAAATGAACTGTTTGCATTTCTCTCTTGGTAGGAATAGCTTTTTCCTAAGAAGTTTCATCTCGGTGTCACTGGAGAAGCTAGACTATGAAAGAAATGTATCCAAGGGCCTGCTACCTGGAAAGATCAGACAGGAAGGAGAAAGGGCACTGCAGTGCTCACAACACAACAGATGAGACCATTTTAGTATATAAATATTGTTTTGGGGGAAATAGTAATTATCTCAGAAATAATTTTATGAATCAAACATTGCTTATGTTTAGAGTCACAGCAAATAAATGAAAGAGAACAATTCAGGCTTCTCTAGAAGAAGACCTGGGTTCTGTTAGCAGCATTCACAGGGCACTCATGATCATCTTCTGTAAGTCCAGTTCCAAGGGGTTCCAATGCCCTCTTCTGGCCTTTGTGGGCACCAGGCATGAACATGGAACACATCCATACAAGCAAAGACTCAGACACATAGAGTAAAAATAAATAACCCTTTAAAAAAAGAGCCTCACTGCATACAGCATTATCTCAGAAACCACTGACCAGATCCCATTAACACCGATTCCAACTGCCCTAGAGCACCAGGTATCCAGTAAGCATCAACACTGACCACTGTAATCAAGAACAGTAGTATTTGTAAGAGAACGGTAGAACAAACTGACATCCAAGAGCAGAGGAAGCATTTCATGATCTCAATGTAAAATGGTCTTAATATCTTCAGGAATATTTTGTGACTTCGCAACAGATACCAAGTCTGAAAGCAAGGCTAAGCACAAATGGGAAGCTCCCCTCTCATTAGACATTAAAGCTCTGGCTGTAGTAATCCTTTCTCTCCCGTATCCTTCACTCTCACAGCCGGCTGGGCTGCTGTTGGCACCTGCAGATTCTTAGTCCACTAAGTTAGACACTTAGTAGTGTCTGGACTGCTTATCTGGTTTCCCAGCTTCTGGTTTCCTGTCTACCCTGCCTCATACACCGCCTCCTTAGATCTTTCTAAAGACTTCTCTGTTGATTTCCCTACCAAACTCTCCAGCTATTCCTAACAGGATGGTTTCAATGTATCAGGTGATGGGGGCACAGTGAGCTAAGCGCAACCTACTTTTCTTTCCTTCCTTTCCATTAGAGCTCACACTACTCCACAGCTCGACTATTATTTTACTGCCACCTCCTAAAATAATCCACTCATTTGTGTCACTCTGCATTTGGCCACATCACTTCCTTTGCCCGAAAGGCATCCTTTTATCCTTTCCACAGGCCCTTCCAACCCAGCTTCAGTATGAGACACGCATCTTTGTCAGGATCACAAACCTTCTCTTCTGAGATCTCCACAGGGCTGTTCCCGACACACAAAAGGTGAACAGACGGACGCCTGCTCTACCACACGAAGCTCCCTTTCAGACAGACGCCTGCTCTACTGCAGCTCCCTTTGCTTTCTCCTCTCAAGTCACCACACACAGCTTGTATCGCAAATCAATTTTTACAATAATATTGTTTTAGTTCTTAAATCTACATCTCCAGAAAAGATGAGTTATATTTATATTTTATAAAAATGTCTAAGACAGTTAATAAGAAAACTACCAGTTGAGTTGACCAACTGAAGGTCTGTTTGTTTTTATCATGTAATGAAATTTAAGGTGAAAAACTTCGGCAGTAAATACCAATTTCAAGAGATTTTATCTTATTATTTATAATATATGCTTTATCATACATTAAGTGTTTTCAAGAAATAACTATACAATTAGAATTCAAAGGTTACTTAAGCTATTCTAACTTATATACAAGGAAGGATAGGAAAGAGAGTTAGACACAGATTTACGATTCAATTAGAGAAACCTTACAATTCTAAGGAAAAACCAAGTTCTTCACATTTGTCTCACGTACTTACTTTTGCTTCAGTCGAATATAGGAAGTAGATAAATTGTTCCAAGCCTCAGCATTCTAAAATAACAAATACTCCAGTTAGAGAATGTTCTAGGTAAGACACTTGCTAAAGCTAAAATAGAACCCATTCTCCTAATCTGTTATGTACCCTTAAAAAAAATCACAATTTTTAATAATATATTTGAAAGAAAAAAGGCATAAAGCCAAATTAAACTTTATTTTTATTCCTTACAAAAAAATTTTAAAGCCCTAAACCAATGATATAGCCATCGCAGCATTGACTCAGAGTTCAGTTAAATTTTTATTTTCAAATTTTGACATAGAAAATAGTTGGAAATTCACAATATAATTTAACTAATATGTCTATTTTATATATTCAAGTAAAATCAAGACTTATATAAATATTGATGCTAATAAGAATGGTATGAATTTTACTTTGTTCTATTTTTTAATAAAATATAGTTTTTAACTGCCACACATAGAATTTTAAAATTAAATGGTACTGACCACCCCTTCCAGATGTGACAAAGCTAGTAACTGGCTAGCCTTCTCACCATAAAAATGTACAAAGTAGACAAAATAAGAACTGTTTGGGGAGTCAGACAGCAGCAGCCCAGGAATGGCCCTGGAGGGGAGAGAGCACTAAAGTGTGGCAGCAGTCAGCATGGCCTCTGTCCACAGATGCACTCAGGGCTCCCACACAGACAGGCAGACACCAATCACAGCAAGCAAGCCCACTGGGATGAAGAAAGGGGACCAGGCTGCAGGGCTGAGAAGGCAGCTAGAATCTGCAGCTAAGCACAATAGGAGAGAGGTACAAGGGCAAGTTCTAGAAAGTTCAGTAAGCACCCCACGTCCAAGGCTGGGCAAAAAGCTTTACTACATGGCAAAATGTTCTGAGACGGGGGTGGGGTGGGGTGCGCAGGGGAGAGACACCGTGTCAAAATGCTTTGTGCTGAATGAAAATTCTGGAGGCCACACAGTGCCCAGAGTTTAGTCTGGACAAGCAGGAACAGAGTTCTGAGTGTCTAATCATGACACTCAGCTCAGTCCAAGAAAGCTTACCTCCCAAAATAAAATTGAAACCCAGAAGTACTTATAACAGGATCAAGCAATCTCAATTCAGGTTTTTACAAACTATGTCCACATAAAGATTTGTGTAAAATGTCCACAACAGGGTTATTCACACTACTGTAAAATGATGCAAAGACCCTTCAACAGGATGAGGCATGCACACATTATAGATGCCACAAGGCATTAAAAAGGAATCCTGCTATTACAACTAGCAGGACACAAAATCTGAAATATATCCCAAGTCAAAGAAATCTGAATAACTAATGTACAATTTAATTAATATGAAGATGCAAAAAAACATATAAAGGAAAACCTTACAGCATAGCTACTAAGGGACACAGGAGAAGGAGTCCATGGTGACAGGAGGAAGGACATGAGGGAGCTGCTGGGGCAATGGAGTTTTCAGCATCTCACTCTAGAAACTGTCCAGACTGTTCATTTGACTGTGCAGTCTTTAAGTTTTACTGCACTAAGAGGACAAGGAAGAGAGTGAAGGAGGTGACATTTGGTTACTATTTCAAAGATACAGTTATGGTGCCTGTGAGGTGAAAGACAAAAGCCGGGGTCCATTAAGCAAATGCCCTTTATCATATAATCTCTATTCTCATTAGACCCCCCCCCCAAAAAAAAAAGTTAATTTAGCTTATAAAAGCTAACGGCAGGGCCTGCAAAGACAATGGCTGAGTAAAGTACTCACTGCACGTGCAAGTGGACCTGAGCTCGGAAGCCCAGAGCCCAGTGCAGAGCACAGTGTAGTGATGTGTACCTGTAACCCTGCACTGGGAGTCGGCAACAGGGTCTCCAAGCTGATGCTCCAGGCACAGGGAGAGACCTTGACTTAAAGAAACAAACAATGCCAATTTATGGCCTCCAGACACTCACACACAGGTACATACACACTCTTACATGTAATGCTCCTCAACACACACAGTGAGAGGGAGAGATCTAACCAACCACAGTAGGTTATTCTGAAAAGACTAAATGTGATGATTTAGAAAGCTGAGAACAGGGCCCATTTTGGATGGTATCAAGCATCCGAAACATAGTCTGCCAACATAATCTTTAATTATTGTTCATAATTTGCATGTAAGTTTTTTGTGGACTACTGTCAGCAATGCTTTACAGAATAAAATAAGAATTATGGTCAGATGCACAAGGGCTTGGCTTTGATTCCGAATGCAGTAAGGTTATGGCTAATAATTCTCTATCATAGAATATGTGCATAGCTTGTTTGTAGGATGGAAGAGGGGAGAGGGGAGAAATGAAGAGAAGGAAGAGGAAGCAGGGGCCTAGCAAGGTGCTTCAGCAGGTCAAGGGTCACTGCCAAGCCTAATGGCTTGCGTTTGATCACTGACACCTACGAAGTAGAAGGAGAAAAATCAGCTCCACATGAGGGCTGTCCTCAGACATACCATGCACATTATCCCCCAACACACAAAAACACAGAGGGAGGGAGGGAGGGAGGGAGGGAGGGAGGGAGGGAGGGAGGGAGGGAGGGAGGGAGGAGGGAGGGAGGGAGGGAGGGAGGGAGGGAGGGAGGGAGGGAGGGAGGGAGGGGAGGGAAGGCATTTGGTTGGTAGAAAAAGAAGGAAAGGAGGAAAGAGCACAGACCTAGGTTTTCTACATTCATGGTGGCATACTGCTGAAATGAAACCCTTAGTAACACCTCAGATACCTTTTTTTTTTTTTTTTTCAGAAGTTGATGTTAAAATTCAACATGGAAAACTAAGGAGCCCTGAACAGCCAAAGCAACTGTGAAAGAGAACCATCTGGGTGTTCATGCTTATCATTTTCTTTCTTTCTCTCTCTCTCTCTCTCTCTCTCTCTCTGTTTTGGTTTTAGTTTTTCAAGACAGGATTTCTCTGTGTAGCCTGGCTGTCCTGTAGACCAGGCTGGCCTCAAACTCAGAAATCCATCTGCCTCTGCCTCTCAAGTGCTGAGATTAACGGCGTGCACAGCCACTGTCTGAGCATACTCACCATGCCTACACCTCCCCTCAAAGCGTCTGTGAGTGGTGCTTAGCACAGAGACAATAGCTGATGAAATCTAACTGTGCAAATGAATGAAACTGAACCCTTTTTTATACTATAAACAAAAATTAAGGGAGTCTAGAGCTGACACTAAGCAAACTCTTAGAAGAAAAGGTAGGACCCGCACTGAGATTATAGCTCATTGGGCAAGCAGCTGCCTAGCCCCCAAGGACCCAGAGTTCAAGATCCAATAACTAAAGAAAAAAAGGAGGGGGGCAGGGCAGAGGTCAATCATGAGATCTTAGCTTTGGTGATGGATCAGAAACAAAGGGAAAAGAACAGAAGAGTAAGATGTCATCACTGGGCATGGCCATGCAGTCATCCCAGCATTCAGCCAGCCTAAGCTGCATAGTGAGATCCAGGACAGCATAGACAATAACAAGACCTGGTCTCCAAAAATTCAAGCCAAGCAAATAAAAAAAAATAAATGTTAAGTTTTTGGGCCAGCAAGATAGCTCAGTAGGTTAAAGCCTACACAGGCCTGAGGTCCTGAGCTGGATACCCAGAACTCATAGGAGTGAATCAACTCCAGAGAGATGTCCTCTGATCTTCACACATGCCATACATACATACATACATACATACATACATACAACACACACACACACACACACTAAAATGATGGTCAGAAAAATGTCTCAGCTGGTAAAGGCATCTAATACCATGGCTGACAACCTCAATTCAATCCCTGGATACATGTGGTAAAAGCAGAGAACTGGCTTCAACAAGCTGTCACATGACCTCCACATAGGTGTCATGGCACTTGCACTCAAGCATGCATCCACACACAGAGGCACACACATACACACACACAGATGCACACACAATAAGTTGATCTCAAAAACAAAGTAAGAGAGGGGCTGGGGAGGTGGCTCAGCAGTTAAGAGTACTTGATGCTCTTGCAGAGGACCCAGGTTCAATCTCCAATACCAATATGGCAGCTCACCACTGTCTCTAATGCCAGCTCCAGGGGATCTGATGCCCTCTTCTGGCCTCCATGGGCCACACATGAAATGCACAGATATATGTGCTAGCAAAACATCCATATACATAAAATAAAATGTATAATTGTTGTATTTTAAAGAGCACTATGAAGGAAGTGAGAAGGGGCTGGAGGGATAGCTCAACAATCGAGAGTACTGGCTGCTCTTGCAGAGGACTTAGGTTTGATTCCCAGAACCCACATAGTGGATCACACCATGTGTAACTCCAGTGCTGGAGATCTAATGTCTTCCTCTGACTTCTTCTGCATGCAAGCACCAGGCATATACATGGTGCACATACAGTCATGCAGGCAAAGCATTTGTATACACAAAATAAATCTTTCTTAAAACAAATCTTTATTAAAAAGTAAAAACACAAAAATGGGAGGGTGTTATCTATTATTCATAAGGTACCTTATAGTTAGAATACAAAAAGAATCCTTACAACCCGACAATCATAAACAATTTTTACATAGATAAAGGATATGACTAAACATTCCCCCAAAACACTAAATCAGCCAATAAACAAATGCAAAAGTATTCAACACAATATCCATTAAGAAATATACATTGAGCCGGGTGGTGGTGGCGCACGCCTTTAATCCCAGCACTTGGGAGGCAGAGGCAGGCGGATTTCTGAGTTTGAGGCCAGCCTGGTCTACAGAGTGAGTTCCAGGACAGCCAGGACTACACAGAGAAACCCTGTCTCCAAAAAACAAAACAAAACAAAACAAAAAACAAACAAAAAAAGAAATATACATTGAAGCCATGAGATACCACCCAAGAGAAAGTAGCAAGTGATGGCAAAGATGTTGAGAAACTGGAATCCTCACTCTGGATTAAGTGCTGGCAAGCTTATTAAATAGGTCCTCTGGACAAGTCTGCCTCTACATGACCCAGCAGCTCTACCACTAGTATATACTCAAGAGGAAAGGAAACACAAGTCTACCAAACACTGGCAAATAAATGCTAGTGACAGAAGCATTTCAGAAATGCACCAATGCAGAAAAGATGCAAATGTCATGAACTGAGAAGTGGATACTAGTAACCTGCCCTAACAGTGGAAGATAACCTGTCAGTAACAAGTTAATGCAGATCACAGCACAGATGGCTGTAAAGCACTAATGTAAGTAGAAGAAAGTAGCCCAGCTACTCTAAATGCAGCACAATTTAGATAACTTAAAGACAAAGGAGCTGAAATAGGGAAAGGGGGAAAAACAAACTTACATCGGGTTCTAGGGTCACACAGCGCTGAAATGCCTTCGCAGATCCACCATAGTCTTCCAAGGCCAAGTAGGCACAGCCTAGAGAAAACCAGACCCCAAGCTGCAAAGATCAAAAGTCAAAGTCATTCAAACACATGCACACATTTAGAAGATACAATCTGAACATGTTTAAGATACTACCACAAAATACACTTCTATACAGAATTCAGAACTATATATAACATTTGCTTTGTGTTGAGTTTAACTGTAGGAAATTTAGTGAAGATAAAATTTTCCATGAAAATTTCAAAGCTATTATAATAATGAAAGCATTGCTACATTAAAATTATTAATATACTCTGTTAAAGGTTATAAGCAGCTTTGTTTATAGGCCTTTATATTTGCATCTAGTATTCTAAACCTGGAATTAGGGCTGGAGAGATAGTTCAGTGGTTAAGAGCACTGGCTGCTTTTCCAGAGGACAAGGGTTAAATTCCTAGCACCCACTTGTTAGCTCACAGCTGTCTGTAACTCTAATTCCAGGGGATCTAGCACCTTCAAACATACATGCAGGCAAATGACCAATGCATAGTAAAGTAATTCATCTAAACCTGGAATTAATGATGTAAAAAGAAAACCTTTACAAAGTATCAGCAGACTCACAACTGATTGGTGTACCACAAACATAAGGGCAGAGTTCTGCTTTCATCCACATTCCCACAGACAACCTCCACTATTTAACCAAGAACAACCTCCCAGGTATGTATCTGTGTAGGCACGACTGCAAAAAATCTTAGAAAACATAGGGTCAGAAACTGGCTGCGATTTGAAACATTCTTTGCATCACAGGGTTTCCTTAAAATTCAATAGACCCTGTCAAAAGGAGCTGCGACTGGTAAAACTCAACGGCATTAGTCAGAAACGCATCCATTTATGAGTTAGGTTTGTTTTCCTTCCCGTCACAAAGCCAACGATGGATGGAAACCTACTTTCTTACAGACTGAACACACAGGCAGGGAGAGTAGTGGGATGGGAATGATATGCTCAGAATCTCTCTGCCTTCCTCAGAGGCAGAAGAGGAGCTACCTCCACACCCCTCCTCCCTAACCTGCACCACAAACCGCCTGCTCCACAGGGAGGGCGGAGACCTGAGAGTTCTCAAGAAGAAAACGATTTTTAGATGATAGTTAGAGATAAGGCTTCCAAAGCAAAACTTAACATGTCTCTCAGTTCCCAGGAGGCTATAAATAACCACCAAGGGCTTCCTTTACTCAGAAGCGATTTGGTGGAGGTTGGTGAAGGCTGCAGAGGAAGGTGTGCCTCTGGTGGGAAGAGGAGCAGAAAGACTTGCTAGAAACCAGTTTGTGACCTGAACAATGGGACTGCCACATAAAGACAGCTCACCACTTAGTTGTCACCTGCCTACTAAAGAGATTGAATGATTGAATGAAAAGAACCATTCAAAGCACCAGAACACATTCCCTGAACGTGACACAATCTAAAGAGACCCAAGGCCAATACTGACTTATGTGACAACATGTAAAGCAAGCACCCGCCTCCCAGACAAGGTCAGTGTTGAAGCTTTCGAGCTGCATTTCGTCAGGTCTAGGGTCCACCCCTGTTCTTAACATCCCTGAAAAAAGACAAATCTGGGTTTGCTTGTTCCTTTGGCTTTGGTTATGACTGATTACAAAGGCCCCACTCTGCAGCCCAAACACGGGCATCAAACTTATGGGTCCTCCGGCCCCAGCCTCTCAAGTTCCAGGATCACAGGCACGTATTAACATAACCAGCAGCAGTTTTTTCTATACTAAGGTACTTATAATGTAGGAGTCTCTTCCAAGATGGCAGGTTAAAGGCAATGAATTTTAACTCACTTGGAATTCTAACTGAATTCTAGGACGAAGTTAGGAATACTAAAAACTCCTATATGGCTCTCAACAGAAAAACAAACAAACAGCAAATATTCTTTCCCACAGGTTGATATTTTTTTTTTAAAGGGCTGTATAAAATAAAGATACAAATGAAAACTTTACTTTTTAATCCACTTCAGGTTTACACACAGTTTATAGGACCTGGTAAATTATCACAATTAAGACAAAGTGTCCCGTGAAGTGGCAAATCTGGATGCTAAGACTTTTAGGAAAGTATACTAATGTTAGCTCCTGTATCCACCAAATCTTGTATTTCAACACCATTCAGTTGTACCATTTATTTGAGTCTCTGATCATTAACCACTATTTTCCAGAACACATATTTTCTAGTACTTCCAAAGCCCCTGTTCTTGCTACTGGAATGGCCTTGCCCTTTATGTAAGGAAAAAAATAACAGCTAAGCAATTTTATCCCCTGCATTAATTTATATCTCCTTTTTCATATATATCATAATTTGTATATTTTCCTTGCTATTCCCACTTACTTTTTTTGTTTGTTTTTTGTTTTTTGTTTTTCGAGACAGGGTTTCTCTGTGTAGCCCTGGCTGTCCTGGAACTAACTCTGTAGACCAGGCTGGCCTCGAAATCAGAAATCCGCCTGCCTCTGCCTCCCAAGTGCTGGGATTAAAGGCATGTGCCACCACTGCCCGGCCAAAACAAAAATTCTAAAGGGCAAGCTAGCTTTCTCAGGATTTGGTCAATATCCAAAATCTCATAGGGTACCAAAAAGATTATCTTTGCCTACAGACAAGTAATTTTAAGAACATAACTCCCCTGTTTCCAAAAGGTAGGATGGATGTTTTTGGTTGTTTGACATGTTATGATTGTTTATCATATAGAGTTACTGGTTATGGTCAGGAAGGAAACAAAATAACGTTTAAATCAGGGATCTTTCTCTTCTATCTAACAATGGAGAAAAAGGGGTAATGGGAAATAACAACAATAAATAAATAAATAATCAATTTATCTATTAGTCTTAAATATTTTACTTTGGCATAGATTGATGTATAATGATAGAAATTTAAGGTTGTTTTGACTATTATATTTTGATAGAAATTTAAGGTTGCTTTGTTTGAATATTTAATGATAAAATTTTAAGGATGTTTTGTTTGACTATTGTCTGATATGTTGTATACAAGCAGCTTATTTAAAATATGATGTAAAGTTCTAGTTTTATGGTTCTCATAATTATTTCTATTTCATGTAGGCTGTTAATAATAGAAAAAAACATAATTTAAAAAGGGGGGGCTATGATGTGGAAATTTCTGGTTTCTTTAACAACTCTGTTGTGTCATGTTTTCTGGAAGTTGTCTTTGTAAGAGGGCATGTGGTGTTTTGCTGAAAACAGACATTTGAGAGTGTGTGTGATATTTAGAAAGAAGATAAATAGAACCCCACAAACAATGGGGAGGATGCTCTTGCATGCTTCTTCACTAGTCTTCACTTCATAGAACCATACAAAGAAATTCTCATGGTATTCCAGCTGATTCCAGCCACCTTCCCTGACTTGGGCCAATTAGATCAATCCTTGCTGTTTCTGTTGAATCAAGCTGCCACTACTGATTTGTGTTTGGTGTTTGCTATTGAACTGGACTGCTGGTATCCTGATAATGAAGAGTGGGATCGCCTCAAGGAACTACTTCTAAACAGGTCCACAACCCCCTTTTCTTTCTTTCTCCCCTACCTCTGATCGGTAGGCTAGAAGGAGGTTGAAGCATTTAAGAACCCTAAATAAAATCTAAGCCTACAGACCACCCCTCAGGAAGGCAGGATTACCCCCAGAAAGGTGAGCTCCTCTTAAACCATGCTATAGAAACAGCAGAGTAATGAGCCCTTTAATGACGAACAGAATTCCTTTTCTGCCTCCTCACACAATCAAGAGCCTCAGTGAGCTCAGCAGGCATACCCACCTTTCTAAGTACAAATGTGCAGCTTTTCTTTTCTCTCTTTTGTCTCTTTAGGGTGCTGGCCAGAACCTAAATATGCCTTTTCTGGTACGTTGGGCTTCCTTATTCTCTCTCTCTCTAATCACCATCTCCAACCAACTATGTAGCTACCTGTCACCATGTGTCTCACCTCCACACCAGCTTAACTCAAAGGACAAGGTTATTCCTTATCTCTCCAGCCTCCTCCTCCAGGCAGCTGCTGGGATTTACAGCTTGCCTGCTCTGGGACTTTTTCTTTTTTTTTTTTTAATACTAATAAAACTATACATTTTCCATTCTAGTCTATTCTAAAATTACTTTATTAATGGGGCTAGAACCTCAAGAGTTTCTTAGTACCATCCCATAACTCTGGCAATAGCCCCCAAACTTCAGTATGTACTAATTTTGCCTAGCCACATCTCAATCCAACCTTTCATATGCTATAATCACTCCTATTCCCTCTAGTCACCAAAATAGTTCTCACTTAACAAGCATCTACTAAGTATGCCAGTCACTGACACTATGAGCTTTCCATTTATAACTTCATGTACTCCTCACAAAAACTCAGCTAGGGAATGAATGTCACCCTCATTAAAAAAAAAAAATATTGAACATAGGAGGTATTCAACCACATCGATGTTAATCCAAAACCCACATCCTTTCCACCTCAGCAAACTGCCTCTCAATATACCATCCTACCCACACATGAGCTGATGTATGACAATACACCTTAGTTAGGGTTTCACTGCTGTGAACAGACACCACAACCAAGGCAACTCTTTAAGGACAACATTTAACTGGGGCTGGCTTACAGGTTCAGGGATTCAGTCCATAATCATCCAAGGAGGAGCACGGCAGCATCCAGGCAGGCATAATTCAGGCATCTACATCTTCAACTGCACGCCAGTAGGAGAATACTAACTTCCAGGCAGCTAGAACTAGGGTATTAAAGCCCACACCCACAGTGAGACACCTACTCCAAGAAGGCCACACCTCCTAATAGTGCCACTTCCTAGCCCAAGCATCTACAAACCATCACACCACCCAAATCACCAGTAAAGAAAGAAGGGAGAAAATAGTGCAGTAACACGTACTAGAACATTTGTTTGCGTGTTTACCTTCAGAACACAAATGACTCCTTCCCTAAGTCTGTCTTGTCAGGTCCATGTCTGTACAGAAGCATGTTCAGTGCAGGGGAGCACTAAAAAGGTCTGGCCAAGAATGAAAACAAGCACTTGGCAGAGAGGCTCTGTTGAGATTGCTATAGAGCTCACACATCTGGGGCAAGCCAGGAGGCCACTGCTATTGCTGGCCATGACCTACGGAAGCCGGAGTCCAGTGTATGGGAGCTGATGCAGAAAGACAAAAGCAAAACAACTGTTTATTTTAAATGATATGATGCCTGTATTTAAATAGTGATTGCATAAATATTTTAAATAAAAAACAAAAAAACACAAGTGGCTGGAACATCATGGCCTGTTAGAATTTCCCTCCCAGAGTCACAGAGGACAACAGAAATGAGCAGATGATGGCTGACTCAGGAGACTATGAGCACCTGTGTGGCTTCAGCTGAGACCTCTGAGTCTCAGTCCCAGGAAGTTTGGGGTGGGGCGTACAGGGTGTGTTAAACCAACCTATAATTCCAGGGCTCTGGGACTCCCCAGAAGTGATAGGGTTCAGAGGTACACTAGTGCCATCTAGTGGTAAGATAAATACATTGGTAATACAAAACAGTATTCAGAATCAACAGATTTGAAGAGCTAAAAATTCTAATCTATTCAGTTAGAATTTATTAGAAATCAATGCGAAAGAAGTCAAGAGAAAAGCATGGCCTATAGAGAAAGTTTACTCAAAGCTTCATGACTGCTAGTTCCTGGAGTGCACTGTGTAATGAGGAGAGCCTCTACAGCACTTCATAAACGTCAACACCTAAACAGAAATTAGCCACCTAAGGGCTAACACAGTGCCACTAGAGAATGAGTCGAATTACTTTTATGACTAAAAAGATAACTTTATAACATGAAGGAAACATAGAGATACCACCTACTTGAATACCACAATATCGTTTTGTTTTGGTTTTCAAGACAAGAGTTCCTCTGTATAGCCCTGGCTCTCTTGGAACTCACTCCATAGACCAGGCTGGCCTTGAACTCAGAGATCCATCCACCTCTGCCTCCCAAGTGCTGAGATTAAAGGCCTGTGCCATCACTATCTGGCCAGACCCCTTTCTTCCTAAGGGTGCCTGGGGTGCGGGGTTCTACATGAATAAACTAGATTTACACTTTCTGCTCAGTTCCTTCAGGACCAACTGGTTGGTATCTGTCACATTAACATCATCTAGCCTTAAAAGCACACCCCATTCTCCATTCTGTGCCTTCTTCCCTACCTCAGTCCCAAGGCACAAACAGGAACAAGCTGTTAAATGTACTTCAACAAAAGAAATGCCCTTAGGCCAAATCCAAGATCACTGCAACCACTGTTTGGCAGTAGCTTTCCCAAGAGATGCTTCAGTGGTCACTTCTTAAATATGTGCACCGCCATACTTACATTCTTATATTCTCCTCACTGTCTCCCTAAGGAGATAGGCTCCTCCATTTTTCTTTTACTGCTGTAAAGAATTTTACTATTGGTTGTTTAATGCTGTTTCCCTTCTTGTTTGGATGTCTACAGCTACTCTGTTATTTGCCTGCTCCTGAGATCCTCCTAGTAGGTTTATCTTCCTGTTGGGCTACAGACATCAGGCAAACGTGATTTCTACCATTACTCATGCAAAGCAACAGGAAGGAGAGAAAGTCCACATTTGCTGCAGAGAGCTGACTGGAGCAGAGCTGAGCTAGATCATACATATGCTGGCTGTTTTTCAAAACAGTGGAGTGATGCACAGACTAGGCTTTCCACCTTATGCAAGTACAGATTAGACCGGCCTTGTGCCATGCTCCTTGGGGTTCCTAGGCCCAGAACCAGGTATCAGGAAGTGCTTTTGCCTTCCCCACTGCACCCAGTCTCAGTTATAGCCCAGATGCTATCTCAGGACTCAAGTATCTTGGCAGTTGTAAAGTTAAGCCTTAGGAGTTTCTTTTGTTTCCTTCATTCCTTCCTTTGTTTTATTGCTTACCAATATGAGAAAGAAAGAAAGAAAGAAAGAAAGAAAGAAAGAAAGAAAGAAAGAAAGAAAGAAAGAAAGAGGGGGGGAGGGAGGGAGGGAGGGAGGGAGGGAGGGAGGGAGGGAAGGAGGGAAGGAGGGAAGGAGGGAAGGAGGGAAGAAGGAAGGAAGGAAGGAAGGAAGGAAGGAAGGAAGGAAGGAAGGAAGGAAGGAAGGAAGAAAAAGACTTTTTTTCTGTACATATTATTCACATATGTCCATCCTGTCCGCTCTTTGGAAAGGGAACACCAACCTCCTTGAATTCTCTACCACAAGTAATACAACTTTGTGATACAAATTATCAGAACACATTTCAAATGGAGATATTTTATCCTTTCAAAAGCTAAAATGAGTCAGGCATAATGTCACTTGCCATAAACCCAGTGTTAGGGAGGCTGAGGCAGAAAAAGGACAAGTGCAAAGCCAACCTAGTCTACACAGTAAAATCTTGCCTCAAAATAAAAACCACTAAAATGACAAACAACATTTGCCCGGTACATAAGGGTGAGTGTGGCCCCAGGCCTTGGGATGCCCCACGATTCAAAGGTCTGGCTGGCAGAGAGAGCTCTGGAGACTCACTAGGCATCATGTGCCAGATGGCTCCCCAAAATCAGTCTTACAACTTTATTCTGCTTCTTCCAATAGCCCAGTGACTCTTCATTAAAGGGAAACGATTTCTAAGCTAACAGCTGAAGGTATCCAGGACGTTCTAGAACTTGGCCTCTCTAGAATACGGCATTGTGTCCTCCATGATCTCCTCCAGAGGTTAAGCTGAGAAGTTAAGAGCTCTGGAGCTACAGCAAATGTTCAGGCTGAATATCAGCTGCAGTCCTCATGAACTCCAGCAGCTGGCACAAACTAACACTCTATTTCTTTCTCTATAAAGGGAGTAAAAACATTAAGGACCTTGGTGATTGTGCTGCTGGCTAAGAATACCCACAGAGTGCTTATAAATCAGTACCTGAACCCTGGTTATATGCAATACTCCTTGCTGTGTTAGGACAGAATAAAATAAAGTCAAAACTCTATAGTCACCAAGAATCTTTGCGTTCTAAATGACTGGTGTTTGTACATGCAGAATATATTATTCCCAGAACACATGTTCCCAGTTTCACTTCTGTGGAAACCTAACCCCTCTTTAAGTCCACATCAAAGCTCACTTCTCCATCAGGCCTTTTCTGACCATAGCTGCTTCATTCACCTCTAGGCAGCAAAACAACATTGCCCATTTATTCTACCACTGGTTACAGGGGACTCACACCTCTTCTCTCCCCACTTAACACACATTTAAAAAAAGGATTGCAAGTCTGCATCTTAACATAATCTTTTGCATCTCTCAATACTGCTAAATGGTCTAAAAGTAATCCACATTACATACTAGCTTAGATCATCAGTGCTTTAACAAGATCCAGTCTCAGGAAAGCATTATTCCTTGTTGTGAGCTAATATTTCATCTCTTCTCATCCCACTGTCTCCTAGTGGCTGCCCCTCTACCACTCAGCATTGCCACTGGCTTCATTCCACCTTTATCCACCAGACTTCTGCCCGCAATAAAACAAAGATGTCTAGTATCTCTTCACTTAACTGTCTCCTCTCGCTTCAGCACTACATTTGACCACCATCTCCCTAGTAAGCAGTTTACTGACGGTAATCTGCTGCCTCACCCCACTCACTCTTCAGTCTCAGATTGTTTCTGATGGTCACCAGTGTTCTTCAATGCCAGGGACCTGTTCTTAGCTTTCTATGAATGTTATGGCATTTGACATCATGTTTTCATTTCTATGATCCCTCACCTTAGCTCTTTCCCCTCTGGCCAATGTGCTTTGTTGACCTTAGTGTGTTCCATTTAATTTGTATTCCTGGTAGTGTCCTTCTTCTACCTTCCTCCAGTCACTGGAGATGTCCAGAGCACAGGACTCTGTCTCATATTCTCAGCTGGTACAATGTTCTCTAAGAAATGTATTTACTACTGCAGTTTCAACTCACGGCCGAGGAACAGCATCTGCATGCTCCACTGCCTCACAATGGCTCTTCACTCAGGTTTTTAGCTCTAAGGAACCACCAGCTATCTTTACCTTAACACAGCACCATCACCGTGTAGTCAACATCCAAAACCGTATCACCTCTCCTGCAAACAGGTATTTTCCCTTCTTCCTAAACTTCCTGTGGCTAATTTAAGAGACAGCTGGATCTAGAGATGTTACTGAGTGGTATGATGTATAATTAGCATGTGCTAGCACCTACCTGGGTTCAATCCCCTGTGTACACAGACAGAGGCACAGACACAGCACACGAGCATGTGCTTGAATACACAAGTGCGCACACACACTCACTCAACGGCATCTGGCATGCACACTGGTTCCAAGGCTTCCTTCAACTATGCCAATCCAAGGGCAAACTCAGAAAATTTTCCTTTGTAGCAAACTCCTGCTCATGCTTACAGCTAAAGTCACTGATACTCACCTATGACATTTATTCTTTAAACTTTCAACAACACTATGTGTGCCATATCAGTCATTTACACAAAATCATAATAGAGTTCTCTAATCATAAAGTTAGGTAACCCTAAAGCAGGGCCTTAAGTGGTTCACAAACTGGTTCTCCCTGTATTATTTTCCAGCACAAACTCTTTGCTCTCTGCTCATAGGTTGGTGTGTGACACATCTGCCATCTGCTACATGGCAGGCACATGTTTAGTCGTATAACTACATAACATCCTCTCCAAACAACAACCCGTTCAAAAAGACAAAGAATACTAAAACAATTTAAAATAGATGAGTGTTAAAAGCATACCTATTAACTGCTTACCAACTGTTGATTTTATCATGTCACAGGATTTAAAGACCACTATATTTTAAAACCCCAAATCAAAAATGTGTCAGGTATGCTGGTTCAAGTATAATTACCAGGTATAATTCCAGGACTCAGGAGGCTGAGGCAAGAGGACTGTGAATTTGGGCTACAAAGTGAGTCAGTATCTCAAAATGCTACCACCACTGCTATTAGTAACAACACAGAAGCCTCTTACCGGGAAATACATAAAACAAAATTGCAACTTATTTTGTGTAATTTGTGCCCTCTAAAACAAGGGCACATTCTAAACAATTCTGTTTAGCATACATAAATTTATAGCAGCATTTAGAAATGTTAGATTTGTCCCATGACAGATGGAATTTTATCCAGAATTTTAATAGCTTTTATCCAGAATGCATTAATAGAGTTAAAAAAAAACAAAAAAACAACTAAGCTATTACAAGAAATTCAGCTATTAAAACTAATTTTGCTCATTTTCATTTGTCCTACATAAAAAGTGAAATGTTAAAGAATGACAAAAAAGAAAAAATATTCACCTCACAGCTGCAAGTTATATTTGGGTGTAGGCTTCTTTTCTTTTTAAGATTTGTTTTGATTGTTTAGGCTCTGTATGTGTATCTGTACATGAGTGCAGGGACTGCTGGAGGTCTGAAGAGGGCGCTGACCCGCAGGAACTGGAGCTACAGGCAGTTGTGAGCTTGTCTGCTTCCCTCTCCCTTCACTCCCCTTAGTCCAAAGGGGAATTAAAATTTTTAATTAAGGAATTAAAACAATGTCAATGCTTACAGAACTGAAACCAAGCACTCCTTGGACAGGCCACTTAAGTAGCAAGCATACACAGGATCGGTCCTATGAGCTCTAGAGTCTGTGCTTTCCCTAATGCTCTCCAGCTGAGGAGCCGGCTCCCCTCTCAGCATCTCTGCACTTCCCATCTCTCATCAACAACTGCCTCCCCTCACATCAGCACTATGCCTCCTCTCCCCCATCCAGCAGGAGAATACTCCCCTCTCCACTCCTCTTGGTTACTGGAGTCTCAAGTCCTTAGTACCAGTGACGACACATGACCTTACAAAGGTGAGGTATCTGTTAACCAAGGAGAGGAGTTAAGGAGAAGAGAAGCTTTTCAAAAGAGAAAGGAACAGAAAAGGAAAGGAGAAGGGGGAAAAAAAAAAAAAAACATGTGTTGAGCAGGGTTGAAACACTTGACAGAAACGAACATTTTCCTTTTTCTATACATACTGGTTTGATATCTACACATACTGATTTGATATCTAAGCAATTCATTTTTACTTTGTGCATAAAAGTCAGCACAAGGGGAAGAATGACTAACAATAGAAATAAGAACCCAAAGTTTACATAGGTCCCTGTGTCAATCTATGGAGACTTGGTTAGACTTCTCCCCTTTTCTCTTTAGTACTTAAGTCCCTGAAGCCCAAGATTAAATTTTACTACTTTCTTGAGTCTCGTGGGAGAAAGAGTGGGTGGGTATGAGTGGATGGTAGCTAGCAATCTCAAGCACTAGTGTAAGTGGTGTGTGTCTTCTGGCTCTCTGAGAGATGCACCATAGACAGTATGTTAATGTTGCAGCCTCACCCTGACATAAAGCCAAACCGTGCTAGTTTTACATCAATGCTCTGCAGATAGATGCCTCTCTCCGTTGACCTAGAGCTCACATTAAAACTAATCTTTGGACAACATTTTTTTTAAAGTTCTAGCTTCTCTTCCTTGTGGTACTTAAAGGAGACAGCACAGTGTAATGACAGCTCTTTCTTCAGAGACATCCAACTTGGGTCACAATTTACTATGTCTAGTGTTTGAGTTATAGCTTGTAGCAGTTGTATACAACTGGAGCACCAAATGCTTGTATATTTTGGCATTTGATTCAATCTGCCTGAATTGAAGACACATGGCAGGCTGCACAGTATCCTCACATAATATCTGTCTGTATTATGACTCTGCTTTTAGCAACTGTCACTTCTTTGTCTCAGTAATTCGTTCTAAATTGTATAACAAAGCCATCAAGCCTGTCAAGTCTTCCCTTGCAACTTCCCCCAAGTCATCCTTTTGTTCCAGTGTCCCTCCTGCACTAATAACTCCCCTGCAAAATGTAGCTTGCTGCTAGCTTCCTACCCAGGCTATCTAGTGTCCCCCTCCCATAGCTGTGTGCACACAACAATGGTCCTGAGTCCCTCTGTACACACCCAATTCTTGCACTGAAGGGAAAGCATGGCATAAATCAACTTTAGTGGGTCCCTAACAACCGAACAAAAAAGGCGGTCAGTGTAGCCTCATATTTAAGATATTTGATAGCCTGGGTCAACCTAGCATTCCCATTGTAAAGGCCCTATTTTCTCCAGCTCTGAAAAACTGGCCTGTTTACCAGCTCTTCCATCCCTTCAGCACACAACACAGCTTCTGTTCCCAAAGCTCTGCAGTCTGGCCCTCCTTAACCTACTCAAGTATGACTTGTCTCTCAAAGCTAAACCCATTCTGTTCTCTTGCATGTGAAAGGAGGAGAGACTGATTTAAATTAGGACATAGTTTTTCAACCACAGTGCTACTGACATGACAGGCCAGAAAAGCTGGTAAGGACAGCCATGCTGTGCACTGAGATGTTTCATCATGGGATTTTTGTCCTCCAACATCTCCGGTATCTCACCCTTTCACAAGCCAATTACACATGCTCTTGCTTCCCATTATGAATGTCAAAATTATCTCCAGAAGTTACGTAACCACAGGTAGTAAGAACCACTGAGCTGGTACTGCTGCCACTGAAAACCAACGCCCAAGTTACACGTTAAGCATCTTTGCTGCCATGTAGTCCCCATTAACTTCTGTAGAGTTTCGGTATGTGAATGTCCTGCTACTCATCACCAGCTTTGAAAGATACTAAGTGTTATTCTCATTACAACACACACACACACACACACACACACACACACACACACACCTACCTTAAATTTTGTTTGAAGAACACTCTAATGAAACCTGATTCTTTGAAAGCCAATTTTCAAAAGCATTATGTCTTCTCCAGTGTAAAGGACTACCAGGTCTACCTTTTTTGCCCACCCATTTTCAAGTCATCTCAGCACTATTCCTAACAGGCAAGACATGGGAGCCATCCACATCTCTACCCAATGAGCAGGGGAACAGAATGTGGCACAATGGGATATCATCTCGTAAGGAAGAGGTTTGCATAGCTATTGTAACATGGATGAGCCCTGAGGACACTACACTAAGAATAAATCAGTCATCAAGGATGAATACTGAGGGCTGGAAAAATGGCTCAGAAATTAAGAACACTGGCTGCTCCAGGAGGTGACCAGGATTAGGTCCCCAGTACCCACAGGGTTGCTCACAAATGTCTGTAACCCCAGTCCCAGGGGATCCAATGCCCTCTTCTGGCCTCTGCAGCCACTATGTACATGGTGTATACTTACATGTATGCAAGCCACACACTCACACATGAGGAAAAGGAAGAACACTGTATGACTCTACCTGTAGGCACTATGTACATGGTGTATACTTACACGCGTGTGAGCCACACACTCACACACATGAGGAAAAGGAAGAATACTGTATGACTCTGCTCTTAAGAAGTATGTAGATGTAGAATAGCTGAGTCCATAAAAAGGGAAAATATGGCTGCCAGGGGTTTACAGAAAGGGAAGTAAGGACTTGCCTAATAGATTTAGTTTCAGTTTCACAAATGAAAATGTTGTGGAGACCAGTCATCCAACAGTATGAACCTACTTCATATTAATGAACTGCACATTCAGAAATGGCAAATTACATGTTTCATATGTATTTCCTAACCTCAACTAAGGAACAAAACCTGTTGGCTCCACAGTCAGATCATCTGGATTTCAAAACTAGCAGTATGCCTAAAGAGGTATATCTGCCTTCTAGTAGTCCTGAAAATATCAGTCGCAAAGCTTAACTCAGGGGTACCCAACCAGCAGTCCATGAGCTGTATGGGTTCCATAAAGGTGGCCTGACACAAAAATCAAACGCTTACAACATAATGATATTTTTAATGTGTTTGGAGCTTGATTACACCATTCTTGAGTGTGAACTTTGTAGCTCACCAACTTGCATTACAGCATGACACAAAGCAAGTGTGTGCACACTCTACTGCTTTGGGTGGATGGCGACACTCACGCCACAAATATGGCTCCACTTGCCACCTGTACCCATGACGAGTACAAAGCCACTGAGGAGATGGCTTCTTTAGTGCCACTAAAAGGCACAGCTAAAGAAATGTACACAAAGCACTAAAAGAATTATGTTATTAAAGTGATTTTCTTTTTCCACTCTCAGTGTGTATGTTGAAGCCTGTCAGGTGCTGCTATGTATTCAAGTGCTAAATTCTGTGCCTCAAGATCTGGTTGCTCCAAGATGAGCCAATTCTCACATACACCAGCTTTTGTAGTGCAAACCTTGCTCCCCAAGTTAGTTGGTCAATAAAAGGCTAAAGCCTGTGACTGGGAAGTAGGAAGAGGAAGGTGGGATTGCCTGGAAGAGAGAAAGGAACTCTGAAAAGAAGAAAGAGGAAGGCTTTTCCCTAGGAGACATCAGAGGAGAAAGTAGTGACTACTGGCCTGGAAGGTATAGCTAGCCATGTGGCTGGAAGGGGCTAGGTGGTCAGGTTAACGTAGATGAACAGTTGAGAATCTGCCCAGCTAAGGCCTAAGGATTGAAATATTCAAAGGTCTCTGTGTGGTTATTAGGGGAACTAGCTGGTTAAGGAATAACTGCTGCTATATTAATTTCCAGCCTCAGTTATTAACTACAGAATATTTAAATCTGCGATGGAGATGGTAGGTTAAAAACCAAGGTTTCATAAAATTAATGGAAGATGATACAATCACCGCTCAAAACTCATGTTCAGTGATGTCACACTGTACAGTGCATTGAGAAAACATATGACCAAAAGTATTAAAAATGGGGACATCACACAAATTGTTGTCAAGACTGAATTTCATAAGGAGCTAGATATTAAATCATCGATTACAGAAATTCCTAAAAACTGTCCAGGTTCTTTTTTAAAAAGGAGGTGGGTAGAGGAGGGCAGGGAGCAGGAGAAGGGAGAAAAGAGGAAGGGAGAGGGGAGGAGAGGAGGGCGAGGGGAGGGAAAGAGAAGGGAGAAGAGAGACGAAGGAAGGGGAATGAAGGAGAGGGGAAGGGAGGGGAGGAGAAGGGAGGGGAGGGGAGGGGAGGGGAGGGGAGGGGAGGGGAGGGGAGGGGAGGGGAGGGGAGGGGAGGGGAGGGGAGGGGAGGGCAGGCAAATGGCAACATCACTACTTTTCAGGAGTAAGAAGACTAAGTCAAGGCCAAATATCAATAAGATTTTATGATTTTCAACACGTCATCATGTTGCTTATTTTGATAACTATATCAAACAACAGTTGTGCCAGGACTTGATGACAAAATCTGGCTTATAGACTTAGCATTTTTAATGGATTTAACCACTCACTTAAATGAGTTAAACATGTTTCTTCGAGGTTAAAAACCAATGTGTCGAGCTGCAATTATGGCAAACTTAGATTACGGCAAACAATTTTATGCATCTTCACACTGGCTAAATATTGGCCTATGAACAAAATATGTAGGTTTGCTTCTCAATCTGACACACAGTTTAGAAACAGATTTCAGGATTTCCATGAAGATAGTATTTTGGTATATTCATGACTCCACTTTCAAATAACAGAAGTCTATGTTCCCTGCCAATTTACAAGTGGAATACAGAAAGCTGCAATCTTACATTTAACTTAAGGAAACAGTGACCACATCTTTCCCAGACTCTGCCTGGGTCCTGTGTTCACTGACAGACGTCCTCACTACCCATGCCTCCACCTTCTGCTAACACTGAGAGGGTGAGCAACTGCTTTACAAAGATTTTAGATTTATTTATGTGTATGAGTGTTTGCCTGCATGTATGTATATGCACCATGTGTGTGCCTGTTACCTGAGGAGATCAGAAGAAAGTGGTGGAACCCCAGGAACTGGAGTTCTAGATGCTTGCTAGGAACCAAACTCCAGTCCTTGGCAAGAGTAAAGTGCTCCTAACTGCTGAGCCAACTCTCCAGCCCATGTGAGCAACTATTTTCAACAAAGCACAGTCACAGTGCACAGAACTGAGCTACCTGATGAGCACCTGAGCGCTCACTGAGACTCGCAGTGTCTTCCATTAAACCAGATACTGATACATCCAGTTTTCAAATCCAATGTCAAATAAAACAGTTTTATGTTACTTTTATAATTATATATTACATTTATAATTTAAAAATGGTGAGTTTTGTTACTGGATAGGTTCATTTTCTTTATTAGTGATCATAAACTTAGGACCTGCTCAGCCATCTTAAAAGGCCGTCTGAAGGCTGACCACGTGATTAGGATTACTATGTGAAGGCCTTTGCTTACCTTTATAGCAAATATCAAAAAGCTATACCAACTCTTTCTCATAAGCTTTCATTACTGCTTTTGGAGTTAATGTGTGTGTAAGACAGTTCTTCATCTAGTGTGACCCTGAGGAACCAAAGGGTTGGACACCCCCATTCTAAGCAAACTAATTTTTTCAGTGTAAAAGACATTTTCTGAGTCTACTATTTATACACGCCCTTCTTCCTTGCCCATTGTTTGTAACAGGCAAGGGGTGGAAGCAACCTGAGTTTCCATCAGATGGATTATCCAAGTCAGTATGCAAGTGCAGGAGCCATGACTGGTGAAATGAGAAAGCAATGATAAAATCTGACAGAGAGAAAGGAAAAATAGTTTTCTAAATCATTTTACCAACTGAGTATCATTATGTACCAAGAAAGGTAATCTCCCCTTAAAACTAGGTCCTGAAGACTTGTCATGTCTTTAAGGACCTGGATATGTTTTGCAGTAATTTTTCAAATCTCATGAAGTTGTTTAAATGGAGCTGGGAGGATGGCTCCATCAGTACAGTGTCCAAGCACAACAGCCTGACTCTGATGCCCAGCATGTACAAAAGCCCAAGTGGTAGCATGCTTTTTCAATGCCGACACTGGGGACCAGACAGCAGCATCCCGAGGCTCACTGCAGTCAACACAGCCTATTAGTGAGCTCTGGATCAATGAGAGACATCAAGAGATCATCCTGACAACCAAGGGACACAGCTGCTGAGGGCTGGCACCTGCATACACACATACAGAAAACATATCTTAAATGTTTTGTGTGTGTGTAAATCTAGACATTTTCTCAATAACCCATCCTACATGTTACTGCATTTATGAAAAGAAAACCGCAAGCCAAGAACCGAAGGCTTTATGAGGCCTTACCTGCATGGGATTGATCTTCACTGAGCGTTCAAAGCACTCCACACATTCCCGAAACTCCTTGTTCCGAAGATGGAGGAGAGCTTTGGAGCGCTGGGCACGCGCACTGCGGTGTCGTGACAGCTCCCAGGCCTTGTCGTAGCAAGAGTGATCTTGCAGAACATCTCCAAGCAAGCAGTATAAACTTGGTGTTTCCTTTTTCTCCAGTTCTTGCCTAAGGATTTCTTCTGCCTGTGAGCAGCAACAAAAAGAGCAAAATCTCTTAACTGCGACTAGCTACTATTTTTAGGATGTGTACTTTGATTTCATAGTCTGTGTATTTTCAAAATTACTTGCTTCATAACTCAAGAGCACAGGCTGCCTGAGAAAAGCCCAAGGGAAGACAAATATGGCCCAAGAGAAAAGGAAGCAGGAGAGGCAAAAACTATTCTAAGGGCCGGGGGGAGCCTCCCATCTGACAGGCCATCCACTCCAGCACTCCACAGCGCCCCCTGCCTACCGCCTGACAGGCCGTCCACTCCAGCACTCCACAGCGCCCCCTGCCTACCGCCTGACAGGCCGTCCACTCCAGCTCTCCACAGCAGCCCCTGCTTCGCGTGGTCCCACTGCTGCTCTTAAAGAAGTGTCTCTACCTCAACTTGCTCCACAGCATGAAGACGGTTTAGTTTGCTTTTATGTGTTCTGTATTTAAGTTGTTGAAATCTTATTTTAAAAAGATAGAATTTAAAAGCCACTGCTAAAAATCTACCACTTAGCCAAGCCACATCTCACCTACAGATGAAACTGCACTGAGAAGAAGAGCCATCTCTCCCTCCTCTGGGCAGGTGCTAAGCCCTGGTAAGTCTGCTGAAGTCACCATTAGTGTCAATGACATCTTCCTTGAGTTCCTAATGTCCACTTCAGTGAAAATCAGCTGAGAAGGGGGAGGGGAGTGGTCTACCAAACTGGACTTTCCCACTGCCATGTGGAACACTCCAAAGACATCTAGAGACAACTGAACAACAATCAGGCTCACATTCTGCCTCTGTTAGTATGGCCTCAGCCAGGACTTTTAGCTTTCGTAAGGCTTGGCTATAACTGTAACCATCCCCCCACCCCCAGCTAGCCTCACAGGGGTCTGTGACGAGGGCAAGCAAAAGCCTTCGCTTGTTTGTGAGGTGTGCTGTGACTGGTCTAAATACCCCTTCTCAGTCTATAGAGTGGGCTAAGAGATGCTCTGCGTTGCCAGCCACCCACCCATCCTCTCTCTCTCTCTCTCTCTCTTTCTCTCTCTCTCTCTCTCTCTCTCTCTCTCTCTCTCTCTCTCTCACTCTCTCTCTCACACACACACACATTCTCTCTTTCTCTCTCTCTTACACACACACACACACACATTCTCTCTCTCTCTCTCACACACACACATATGCTCTCTCTCTCTCTCTTACACACTCTCTCTCACACACACACACATATTCTCTCTCTCTCTCTTTCTCTCTCTCTCTCTTACACACACACACACACACACACCAGAAGATTTTCTTTAGTGGTACTTTCTTTCTTGCCTGCTTCTAGTACTGTGGGCAGAACTGGTAACAAGAAGAAAAAAGCACACTGACTAGAGACAGTGGCAGGAGGGGCAGATGAGGATGGCAGCGGCAGCTGGGCAGTCAGCAGGCTGAGCTACAGAAGCAGCAGGAAAGGAGCTGCGTGATACCTCGGGAGGCAGAGCTGGGAAGTCAGGAGGCCACCACATTAAAGCAGCAAGGTGGCTGGGGCTGCCAATCTGAAGGAGTTCAATGGTTCAAGAGAGCACATCGAAGTAACAAAGAGACAATGGAGGTAGAAAGGACAGAGAACCAAGGTAGAAGTCCGGTTAGAAAGAGGCAGAGGAAAAAGAGCAGGCACTAGTCACTGGACAGGCTCCAGGACGCCGTTGGTCCTTTAGAACCAAGGATCTCAGAGTCCTAACTGTAGGCTCAGAGGCCTGGAGCTGGAACTGTCAAAGGCTAAGGAATCCTGACTTACACTGGACCTACACTGAAGAGCCAGGGGGCCTGATCCCCAAGGCTTCAACTGGATCCGTTAACTCCAGCAGGTCCAACTTCCTGCTGCTCACACCTGTCTACCTAATCACGGCTGTCAAGTGTGCTACAATCCGACAGCTACTGAGAACAGCTCACCCCAAGTTCTTGTTTACCCATGACTCCCATCCAGGGAGGGCAGTCTGCTTGGTAACACCACCAACACCAGGCACATGTGGGTCCAGTCAGTCAGCTTAAAGACCAACTTAAAGATCGCCCTCAACACAAGGCTAAGGTGTGAGCATCATTATGACCACAGTACAAGGCTGACTGATCATGTGACTGCTTATTTCTACAAGCAATCCTCAACTCACCGCGACCACGTCTGCCATCCTGTCTCCAATACTGCCATCTGAAAGTCTGTATGTTAGATTTAGTTTAAGTTAGATGTATCTGTACGGTATCTAATTGTTGTGAACTCTTTTAAATAAGGAATGCACTTTTCAAAGTGTCTCTGACGCTGGCACTTTTGCATTTGTAATGCACTACAGGTAATACAGACTGTCAGGTATATCTGAACATGGAATCAAAATCTATGAAACAATTTCCAAGGGAAAATAGTCGTAAGTCCACAAAAACCAAACAAATATGAAGTTTTATAATTCAATGTTTTAGAAATCAAGTTCCCTCTATAATATAATGGTTTTTAATGTATCTGAGCAAAATTCTGTGACCCATAAAGACAAACAGTTAACCAAAACGTCATATGATAGCGGCCACACTAATAAGCTTACAGTGTGGTTCAAAGCATTTCTCTTAACAAGAAGGCATTTAAACTTTGTACCACACCATTCCACAAATTCCAAAGCTGACTCACTTAAAATTCCTTTCTGTTCTATCCAGTTACAGTGGATTCTGTGGTCTGCAATAAACGTCAGTGACCACTCAGTACAGATGTGACTACACACACTGTCTCCTGGAAATCTGGGACTGAATCTATCTGTTGAGTTGGAAGATGCCACGATTGTGATTGTGAAGGGAACAAACACTGGCAAGTCCATGACACCTTCTGAAGAAGGAATTCTAAAGTGCCCACAAGCTCAGGGCTTTTTTCGATGAGTGACAGGGCACCATGAAGGAACACAGCAGCTTCCAGACCCACTCAGACAGCGTAATGTAAGGAAAGAAAATGGCCCTTGTTGTTTTTGATCCTCAAGGTAGAGAACCAGGGAATTTCTGATGATCTCAGAGGGCTTGCTGTCCTTGTGGCTGTCAGGCCGGTGCCTCCTACCAGCTCCAGGACTGCTGAAACAGTCAGGCAGACTGAGGCATTCATTCTGTGTAAAGTCGGAGCTAATCAATATATTTCACTTTATCATTTTCTCAATGGACTTTTAGCTACACATTGTTTTTGGTTTTTTTCTTTTTTTTAATCAAATGCTGTGGGTGGGCTTGGGACTATGGCAAAAATAACACTGAGTGATTTTCAATGCTGGGAGCTTTTCCTGGACACTGGGTTGAAGAACTGTGCTGCCATGTAAGCAGTCCCACTGTCCCTCTGCTGACTCATGAGGAGAAACCACCTAGAGAAGCCTTGAGATGAGGACAGGAATCCCAGCTGGCCTCAAGCTATCCTACATGTGGAGGACTTCTGTTGGCAGTAGCGTCCTAAGCCCCATGAAGCACCCACTTCACCACCACCTAACTGTAACTTCTGAGAAATCCCAAAGCCCAGCCAGGCTCTCTCCAGATTCCAGTCGCATAGAGACACAGGAGAAACAAACAACTTAAGGGGGAATTATGTGGTTTGAGCCACTATGTTTGGGGCAGACTCATACATAGCACAGGAAGTGCAGGAGAGTGACCCACAGGCCAGCTACTCCATCATGGCCAAGAGCAGAAGAGGCCAATGATCATGAAAGACCAGACTCAAGAACTTTTGGATTAGTTAAAGAACAGAAACTTCCAACTTCTTCTGGCCCCTCTGCCAGCAGAGACAGCAGTCCTCTCTCTCCAGGATGAACATTACTTCACCTAAGACTGATGCCTGCACCATTCATCCTATCGGTCATGGCCTCTAGACACATAAATTCACACACAGAAGGCACTGAAAGGTTTTAATTTATAGAGAGAAAATCTTGAGATCAAAAAGCTTCTAGAGGTGTTAAACCAGAGACAAATGTGATCATAATTGAAATCAGGCTGAACTGAGATCCCCTAGAAGAGTTCTGATTCACAATGCTAACTTGAACAGCTGGGGAGAGTTCTAAATAATGTGCTCAAGTACATGATGAAACTTGGACTCAAATGTGGCCAAAAACCAAAGCTGAGATACCAGAAATTCCTCGTGTGATGTGAAGGAAGAAATTCAACGCTCAGGATAGAGGGACTTGTTTATTTAACACTTGCAACCTGCTTACCCACCTCGACTTTGTCACCCAGAGAAGCAGGGATTGTTCCCTCCACCTAGGCTTTGAGAAACAGTTGGCAGGGGAGAAGAAACATATTTGAAAAGGACCGTTATAAATGTGCCATGTAATAGGGGAACACTTGGGAGCACTTCTGCCATCACGAGCTTCTGGACTCCAATGAAAAGGATGAAACCCAAGGTGGCAGACACCTGCCAGGTGCACTGTAAGCCAGATGGGCATGGTGATTTGCTCAGACACAGCCGAAGTCATGCTAGACCCACAATCATGGGACCAGCATGGACTGTAAAGTAGTAGCTAACTGTTCCCAACCAACTCAGGTGGCAGCCAACTAAGGTCCATCTTGATCTATGTAACACTGTAAAAGTGTAGTATCTGAGTCTCCACTCAAGACGCCATCTCTTACCCAGTTCCCATTCCTGAATATCTTCAAAGACTCAGTCTCTTAAACACAAGTAAGAGAACAAATACTACTTAGAAAGGACCGTATGATAATGTACCAAGCACATAGCAAAATTCTTTGCTTCTATTCAGCTTTAAAGAAGTAAATGTAGCCATTTACTAAGTACTTGTATCCTGGAGAAAAGGCTTCTTTCAGAGTTAGTTTTTGGTTAATGCTAATGCTTTGGAACCTAAAGAATTTGTAAGAGTCAGCCTGTGCGTCTCTGATGCCACCAATGATTACTTCCCTAGCTCCTGAACACAGCAAGCTAGATATGATAAGTAGCTAGCAGAACATCTCATGGGTGTTACTACAGTATAGAGAGCCAAGCAATGGTCCCAGCCTTCATCTTTCCATTCAGCATTGGATGTCTACATAAGCTATGGAAAATTCTGTCTAAACCTCAAAGGCACTAAATGTGTAGGTTACAGTTAGACCACTCATTTAAATTGAGAACATGCATGGGTCCTCAAAAAAAGCACCAAGAATTCTTATAAATAATATGGGGTGGAACTAAGTATAGCTACTGTCCAGAACATGAGCTTTTCCTGAAGCCCTGGCCCTTGAGAAATGGATATGGATAAAGAAAAATGCTTCTCTCTATCCAAAAGCTACACTCTGTCAGATCAGAGCACAGTGAAAGCACTCATGTCTTATCTTGCTGAGAACAGTATGAACTTTATGCTTTGCTTGTCTTATCAGCCCATCAGACCTCATTAGTCAATGGCCTTGATGGTATTCTACTGATAGAACTCAAGAAACCAAGATAAGAAATAGTCTCAATGTTAACTAAAAACCAACTGAAAATCATCTACTTTATACCATAGCTTATTATGAGAAAATAGTCAGTTTATAAAAATTATCTTCAAGCTAGGCAATGGTGGCACACGCCTTTAATCCCAGCACTTGGGAGGCAGAGGCAGGTGGATTTCTGAGTTCGAGGCCAGCCTGGTCTAAAGAGTGAGTTCCAGGACAGCCAGGGCTATACAGAGAAACCCTATCTTAAAAAAAAAAAAAAAAAACCTTTATAACTGACCACCAAGCAGCTCATCTATTAACTAAAACAAGTGGCTCTGATTTTAATCTAAAATGTTACACACAGCTCATTTTTAACACTTGGTCCCCAGCTATCAGCTCTATTTCAGAACCTTTAGCAAATGGGGCCTTTGAAGGGGATACCCAGCCCAATTAGAGCATCATTCTGCTTCCTGATGAGGTACTTCTGCATCTGCCACACACTCACACTGCCCCAAGTTCCTCTATGTACAGTTAGAGTCCCTATGAAACTAACTGAAAGTATATCTTTCCCCACTCAAGTTGGGTACAGATCACAATGCCAAGTCCACAAGGCTTATGAAATGAATGCTTAGTCTTATATACTCTAAACTGTGCTACAGAGCTAAATGTTTCAAGCTTCCCTATATCAGAATTCTTTTAAACTGTGTAGGATAATCTACAAAGTATCTGCAAGTAGTTAGCTGTCTTCCAGAAAACCAAGCTCCCAAGTCAAAGGGCCAAGTCCTTGCCTTAAATTCTGTCATGTCAATGTGCTTCCCTAGAAATGAGGTTTCCTGAAATCCTCTGTGCTTCTGTTCCATGGCAGGACTGGCCAGAGGGGAGCTGCAAGCCAGAATAAACCACCAGCCTTTGCATGGCAACATGGTCATGGGCAAACAAGCAAGACCCATAGTGGCTGGCTCTTGCCTTGAGTGTGGCTAATCTTCCCGGCTGGGAGCCAACCCTGCTGATCAAAGCAACTCCAGCCCTCTGTGAAAATCTCTCATTGAGCTCACAGGGCTGCTAGCTACAAAGTTACCAGCGATCACCACCGACCTGTTTACGATCCCCTTCCGGGTCTCGTCTCAATGGCAGTACCTGGCTTCACAGATTCCCCTATAGCAATGCTCCACACAGACTGCTGGAAGACCTCTTCCCCATCCTGACTTCCGCTTCACAACTCGACTTTCCCTTTTACACAAGTCCTAACTCCAGGAAACAAACCTCTTATTCTCGAAAGGATTCAAAGCATCTACTACTTGCATAAATAAACAAGCCTGGGGTTCAACCTTGTTGACATTTTTACCTTTTACATCAATGTCACCTTTACCTTTCATATCCTCTCATTATATGGTGACTCACAGGTTCATTTTTTGGACAACTCATCAGCGGATAA
This sequence comes from Arvicanthis niloticus, assembly GCF_011762505.2. Taxonomy (NCBI): domain Eukaryota; kingdom Metazoa; phylum Chordata; class Mammalia; order Rodentia; family Muridae; genus Arvicanthis; species Arvicanthis niloticus. Next base: position 60,628,478 of record NC_047668.1, on the reverse strand, counting down.
ATTAGTCCCTATCATAATTCTGAGAAGTAGGTATTGACCATGTGAGACAAAGTTAAAACTTAGACTTTTCAACCAAGTGGTCATTTCGACCAAGTGGTCAGTCTCCAACCAAAGGCCACAAATCTGAAAAGCAAAACCTTTTTCCAGGCTTAATACTATTCCATGGGTTGATGAATGAATGAATGAATGAATGAATTGAATGGATAAATGAATGAATGGGGGGGGGGGGAGCAGGAGAAGAACAGGTGAGAAGACTGTGTCAAAATCCACCATAAACACAACCAGAAAGAGAACCAGCTTTTTTAGCACTCTCAAAGTTAACAAGTACATACATGCAATAATACAAAGCACATTCACTCAAAAGAAATGGCCAGATCTTGGTGAAGACAGCCAGCTTTATGCCACTGTAACTTGGCCATGCCTACTCCCTCTCCTCTAACTCTGTAGTATCCTTTACGATTCACAGCCACGGTGAGAACTGGTCTGGAAGCCACCAGAAGAAGCCCCCTGGATTTGGTTCCTTAAAGCTGTTCTCAAAAACGTGTTATCTGTCCATCTGCTGAAGGCTTGGAAAGCCACACACATTTCATCCCACTGTGAGCTCGTCGGGGAAACCCCTCGGAAGCAGAGACAGCAGCTAAGTCCACAGTGGTCTGAGGCGGTGAATGACAGAGGAGCAGCAAAAGTGAAGAAAGGGGTGGCTTTAAAAGTAAACACCACTAAGACACTACACACAACCATTAAAACATTCACTAAAGAAGGATTTATGTAAACCTGTATTATCAGTAATTAAGTGTAAAGGAACTAAACAGAAGGCAGAAACAAAAAGAATAAGATACTGTGCAACTAAGATGTCATCTTCAGGCAACACTTTCAATGTGAGCATACGAATAGGTTGGAGGTGTCAGGGAGCGGGTGACCAGCAACCAAGAGCTGGGTCGATATGTGGTCAGACAAAAACAAACCTCCAGAAAAAAAAAATGTTAATAGGAGGGAAAAAAAATCACATTTATGATAGAATGTACACTCATCAAGAAGAGGTAACGGTTATAAATGTGTGCACCTACAACACATCTCCCACGAGCAAAAAGCAGAAACTGACAGTACCTGCCAGAGAAGCTGGGCCCTGTAGTGATGATACTCAGAGACGTCACACTAGCTTGCAGTGATGGGCAGAAGACTGTACCGCACATGGAGATGGAGGACATGAGCAATCCCACAGATGCGCTCACTGAAAGTATACTTAAAGAACACTCCAATCAACAAGAGCAGAGTATACATTCTCCTCAAGGATGCACATACATTCTCCAGGATCTAGTGAATGGTGGCTCATGATACAAGCCCCACTAAATCTGAAAGGACTGCAGCCATGCAGTGAATGGATTAGAGGAATCATGAACATGCAAACATACACTCTTGAGAAGCCAGGAGTCAAAGAGGAAATCACCACAAAACTAAAAACATGTTAAGATGAAGAAAAACAGAGACATTCCAGAACTTACAGGACATGGTTAAAAAAAAAAAAAAAAGTATGCGCAGAGGAAAATGTATTCTCTAGATGCCTATGTTGACAAAGGAGAAAATATTAATTAATAACCTCAGCTTCCCCCATAAGAATCAAAAAGAGCAAGCTAAACCCAAAGCACGCAGAAAGAAGGAAATAACAAAGATAAAAGCAGCAAGACAGAAAAACAAGAAACCAAGAGATGGTTCTGAAGACTCAAGTCACTGACGTTAGAAAGGACGCGCGGGATCCCAGCAGGTGAGGCACTGGACATACAAATATGTCTACAGAGTTCGGATCCTCAGAGCACAAGTAAGACAGGCACCGCAATCCCCACTCTTAGAGGTAGAGCCAGGATCTCTGGAGCAAACTGGCTACCATAGCTAAACAGCCAGGATCTATGGGCTCCCAATTCGACAAACCAGCGCTTCAGAAAAAAAGAAACTGAGCAACACACAGGCCTCCACACAGACCTACGCCTGTGCACTTATACTGAGAAGCTCTCTCTCTCTCTCTCTCTCTCTCTCTCTCTCTCTCTCTCTCTCTCTCTCTCTCTGTGTGTGTGTGTGTGTGTGTATGTGTCTCTGTCTCTGTCTGTCTCTCTCTCTCTGTGTGTGTGTGTGCGTGTGTGTGTATGTGTCTCTGTCTCTCTCTCTCTTAAAAAGGTTTAAAAAAGAAATGAATGAGGAAATACTCTTATTAACCTTAGAGAAATAAAAGCTGGTAAGAGATTCTCTACTCTACAGATACCCCACATTAAAGTACGATCCAAAGTTCAAAACAGCAAATCATACCCCAACAGTATCTATTTAATTAAAAACATGACAAATAAATTCTATTTTGACTACACTCATTGCATTATAGACTTGAAGATTTGCTAGAGTCCAAGACTCAGTGTTTCCAACCTTTGCAAAGAAGACAAATTAATGTACAAAACAAAGAGTAAGCATAAACCAGGAAAACGTTCACACTGAGAATGCTGAAGGGTCAAGGACTTCACCGTGTTATCTTACTTCAGATTCCAACTCCCAGCTTCCATAACTCTTTAAGAACCAGGAACACAGTGGGTGGCGAGTAACTTGTCACTGCCAACCCTCATCAACTGTGCATGCTTCATTATCTGGAAGATGGGTGTGGAGGACCAGGGGAAGCAGCTTCCTGGAGAAGGGAGGACGAGCAGAGCAGTGGCTCGGCCTGGTCTGTACTGACCTCTTCCCACAAATGAATGCTGTGCATTTTTATGTTAGATAAGTTAATTCTTTCTCCTTGAGATCTTACACCTCCTTCTCCTGCCAGCAGAAGTCTCTCTCCAGGGCAGTGCTGGAAGACAATATATTTCCTTGCTTCAACTCGTCACACTGCATTCCTTGGCCTTCTCATTCTCTCCAACATGTCCCAGTTTTATTCTTCCTCCTCCATTTATCCACTAAATTTGTGCAATTTATTACTTAAAAAAAGAACTACAAAAGATGTACAAGAATACACCCCTGGGTACCCTGCACAGCCCTGCAATGTCATTTTGCAGCATCAGGAGTCTTTAGAGTGTAGAAACTTTGTAGCTGGCTGCACACTGCTTTTCCCTGTGGGAAAAAACAATATGGGGAGAGGTGAAACAGGTCTCACTCTGTTGTCCAGACTTGCCTCAACTCACAGCTAGCTTCCTCCTGCCTAAGCCTATTGAATCCTGGGATGACCATAGCTCAGATACACATTTTTATAAAGATACAGAGAAACTTGTCACTCAAATGTCTACTAAGTAAAATTGTATTCCCACATATGCAAAGAATATTTTATTAACCTATTTTATTTTTACATTCTCACACAATTGCTTTTCTTAATGAGATTACACATGAATAGTGAGTCTCAGCATAAACTTAGAGCGGATTCAAGCAGAACCTACAATTACAGTTAAAATAATACAGGGGAACTCCAGTGCTTGGCCCAGAGACTTGACAGTGCTGGAGAGTGAAGGGAAGACAGCAGACAGTGACCCTCCCAAGGGAGGGGCCCACAGGCCCTCACTAGCCAGTCAATACAGCATGTAGGATTTGGACCCGGTTTCCATTTGGCTGTTTGGGTTTTGTTTGACTCTTGGTTTAGGGGTTGTTTTGTTTTGTTGTTTGGTTGGTTTTCATCTTTTGGATCTCTAAGAGAAGCCAAGAAATCTGGAGTTTTTAAAAGATGAAATCTGAAAACTTTTACTGATCTTTTTTTCCCCAAACACTGTGAAAGACAGACAAAATGCCTTGCTGGCCTACATTCACCCACAAAATGTCAACTTGCAACTTCAAATTCAGGACATAAACTCCTAGTACTTTGTAGGAACCAGTCCCCAACTCCCTGTATCGTTCAGGTAGAACTGTGGGAGGGGAGGACGAACATGATGGGACCAGTAAACCACTTCCATTTGTAAGAGTGTGATGCTCTACGGTGTTAAGTGGAAACCAGACTGGAGGGAGCGAGGCCCTGCCCTACTACTTCAATCTTAGACAGCTCTAGGTCAGCCTTGAGTGAAAGTTGAGTTCAGTCTTCAAAGGCAGCAGCGGGGCAGGAGGAGGGGCGCTCCAGGTTTTATTCTTTCTACTTTAGTCTGAAGTAATTCTCAAACTGTATTTCTTGGCTGTGAGCTGTATGTTGATTGTTGTGGATGAATAGAAGGAATTAAAGTACCAATGTGTGACAAGAGCAGCCCTCATCTGGTCAGCACCCAAGCAAAGGGAACTGACAGACAAACAACTACAGCAAGTTCTCCCAACAAAAATGAGGAGGCAGAGACTAGCACGTGGACTCAGTGGTTACGAATGGAAAGAGCGCCCCGAGGACTATCAAAATGGCAGACAGGCCTACCAACTAAGCCAGTTCATCCAAGCAGGTGGAAAGAGACAGGCCAAGAATTTAAGATGGTGTTACTAGGGAACTGGAGGGGTGGCTCAGTTAGGATCATTTGCTCTTACAGAAGACTAGCGTATAGCTCCAAGTACCCACAGCAGGCAGCTCACAACTGCCTGTAACTCCAGGGGAACTGATAGCTCTTCTGGCCTCCATATTCATCCATGTGAGCACATACAGGAACATACCAGATACATATATATGGGCACATTTTTTAACTAAAAATGAAAACAAAAAGATCTGGCCTTCTGTCAACAGGCCTGAGTTAAAAAAGAACCAAGCACGCGTCCAGCTCTAACAGTGCACATGTGAACGGACTCGCACAATGGTTTCCTCAACCCCAGGCTTCCCCCCAGCCCCAAGCAGAGAACAAGCACAGGCTGATTTCCCTGAGGAGAGGTTAGCTCTCAGACATAAGCCTACCTGGTGGGAAGGTGCTCTGCACCCCTCACACAAGTGAGAAGAATGCCTAGGGCGGAGCTAGGATAGCGCTGAAGCACCTCCTCCTCTTCCCAGGACAATACTCCTAGCAGGACAGCTTCCTCCTGGTAGTCATATCTCATGAGCAATAACCAAGAGGTGCAAAGCGCAGAGTCCCCATGCCTGGCTAGACCCACCCAGCCTCACGACCTGCGAGGTGCTCAGGGTCAGCTCCTCACCAATTGCTTCTTGCATTTATGTGTGTGACAACACCAGGCTCTGGCTTGGGATTTCTCAAAATGTACTTGCCAACACAAACACTCCAAGTCCAAGATAAAACAGGGTAATTTAAAACAGGCCTAGTTATCCGATTAGCTGGTCACCTCCTACTTGCATTACACAGCTGTGGAGCATTTTCAATCATCATGCCTCCTCAGGGTTTAACTTAAAATTCTAATCTCCATGAAGGCAGGCAGGTGTGGGGAAAGAAAAGACAGGCTTTATAGGGAATGAGGTCATTGGAATGAGGTCATTGGTCATTGGAGGACAAAACTTACCACTTACCAATGTTAAGCAGTAAAATGACAAAGGTTCATATTTTGTAGTTTCTTATGAGTAGCATATAATGATTACAAACTGATCGTGTAAAGAATAATCCATGAGACATCCTTAGGAACTGCATTATCTAACAACAAACTATCCTGTCTTTACAGTTGCTGTGTGAAAACTGGAGAGTCTAAAGGTTCCCACGGAAGGGGGATGGAGGGGACAGGAATCTCACTACTGAGGACAAAGCAGGATGGTAGCAGGTGTTTTGCCATCTGCCATCCATAAGGAGGGTTCTACTGGGGCATTTGTTTCCTAGTACGTTTTCAACTACTTATTATGTGGGGTCTATGGGGTCTGGGGACACAGCTCTAAATAACATAGATTAAATAGCACAGGGAAAATGAGCCAGTTAGAGGGATATCAGAGTAGTCCTGAGTGCTGAGGAGATAACAGGAGAGCAATATAGATCCCAAGAGAAGGCCGAGTCCAGACACTGTAAACACTGGAAGGAGATCCAAGGAGTAAACGGGAGTTAGCTAAGGGTGACAAGCATTAAGGGCGTTAGCTAAGAGACAAAAGCTAAAACGTGTGCCTTGAACGGAGGCCACACCATCAAGCCAGGTAACTACCAGACCTTCATCTTCCAGGAGCCCTGGGAATGACATGGACAGGAGACTGTGAGGGAAGAGGCCATGCAAAACATGAAGCAGCAGCAAGCATTCACTCTCCATCCTGGAGACAAAAGGGAAGTTACTGATGGCTGGGACACCCATGGTCAGATACCTCCTAGGAACACTGCTCTGGCAAAGAACTTACAAGAAACTCAAAGTCACGTAAAGGAGGACTTTTACCTTAGAAGACATAACCCTGCCCCTCATAAAAACTACAATGATTACTAAAAATATTCAGCTGTTCTTAAAGTAACGAATTTACTTGCAACTTAAAACAAAATAGTAAGAGTCCATGGGTACAGCAATTTGAAAATGTAGCATAATCAAGATAGAGCTATGTGACCTGGGGCAGACCGGGCTGCCTGTAAAGAGATCCTTACTCCTCCCAACGCTCACTCCCTACCTTCACCTCCACCGAGTGATGCCAGCTCTGCCTTTGTTGCTTAGTTAGAGACCAAACCGGGTTTACTCAACAAAATGAGATTTTGCCATCAACTAGAAAAAAGTCTGACAATCGAGCCAAATAACTGAAAAATTAATGCTAACAGATGAGAGGCAGTTCTGATCCCAGGATCAACCAAAATTAATCTTAGACATTTCACCAATGGCCATTAAATTATAAGAATGCCAGCAAGCAGTATTCTAAACTTGAAAGTCTGAGAACCTACCAGGGCAAGGTGTAAACACGACCATCACAGCAATCATTAGACTCAGTCATGTCTCTAAATTAGCCTTTTAAAATAAATTATTCCATTAAGCATAAAATGCAAGGATTAAAATTTCAGACATCCAGTGAAATCAAAAGGCAGTGAAACCCACTGGCACATGGCCAAGCACCAGAAGCTCTGCAGTTCCAGACATAAAACATTTGCTTCCAACTTGAAGCAAAAGTTTTTAGGGTCTATGGTTAGAATCATCTGAAAATATAACATAGAGAAATGGGAGGTACGGGACCTGAAGGACGGATCAGCAGTTAAGGGCTCTTGCCGCTCGTGCAGAGGACATGGTTTCCGTGCCCAACACCCACAAAGAGGCTAACGACCATCTGTAACTCCAGTTCCCAGCGATCAAATACTCTCTTTTGACTCCATGAGCACCAGGTGCACTCTGTGTGTGCACAGAGTACACGTATATGCATGCAAGCAAAACATGCATTCATATAAAGGCAAAGTAAATAATTCTTTAAAAAAAAAAAAAAAGAAAGAAAGAAAGAAAGAAAAGAAAGAGGACCTCTTTGTTAAACTTAACCTTTAAAAATCAAGATTTTGGGAGGGAGGCTAAAAGTCACCAAACTTGGGCTGGAGAGATGGCTCAGTGGTTAAGAGCACTGACTGCTCTTCCAAAGGTCCTGAGTTCAATTCCCAGCAACCACATGGTGGCTCACGACCATCTTTAATGAGATCCAATGCCCTCTTGTGTGGCTGAAGACAGCAACGGTGTACTCATATAAAAAAAATAAATAATTAATTAAAAAAAAAAGTCACAGAACTTTACAACAAAATAAATAACTACATTTCTAAAAATATGTACATTTCCACTAATATTCAGAAACAGAGGCATCTATCATTACTCTAACTCTTACAAGAACATAAATAAATCTTATAATAATATTACAGCTATTGGGGAAGCATCAATTCCTTCCTTTAAATGTTTTTCTTCCAATCAGGGCATCTCAGATTTCCATACTTTCTGGAAATAATTAAATTAATATTTCAAAGCATGCTTTGGGTATTTGTGATTCACCAACTTGTTTAATTTTCTTAAAACAAACAAAACAAACAAAAAAATCTTAAAATTTTTTCTTAAAAACTACTACTTCAGTGTTAAGAGAGATGGTATGGTGGTTAGGAGCACTAGCTGCTCTTCAGGAAAACCTGGGTTTGATTCTCAGCACCACATGGTGCCTTACAACTGTCTCTAACTCCAGTTCCAGAGGATCTGTCGCCCTCACCTGGCTTCTACAGACTCTGGCTATGTACATGGTGCACACATACACATGCAGACAAAACAAACATTCGCATAAATTAATTACCATAATTTTTAACAAAGCTACCATTTCAATAGTGACCCTATTTTCTACACCCACTATTATTTATCTGTTAACCAGTGTTAAAGAACCACACAGTAAGGAGTCATGAGGAGACTGGAAACCAAGATACTCACCCTTCCACTCATTCCTTCTTTAAACAAACATTTGAAACAATAGATGCTAAAAAAAAATAAGGTTTTGAAGAACACATTCTATATCTGATTAAACTTGAGATGCTATCAATCATAAGGCAAATTCTTAAAGAGAAAAATGCTTCAATTTTTTTTCCCTATTCAGTAAAGTTTGATTAATTCTCCCTTTAAGAAAGAATTAATTAAATTGGGCATTTTCTATGGTGACTTCTCTTTATATAGCTAAGAACAATGCAAGGTTTAATCTACTTTTGATTGTTTTGGCTTTTTAAAACAAGTTCTTACTATGTAGCCCAGGCTAGCCTTGAACTCACAGAGATCCACCCACCTCTCCCTCTCAAGGGCTGGAATCAAAGGCATGCACCAACAAACCTGGCCTTCATCTATCTACTTTTGAGTATCTTTCCTTTGAACTCTCACAAAACACTTTGATGTCACTTTTAAAGAAATGTTAGTAAAATTATGACAACTTTACCAATAGAAAATGTTTATTTTATGAATTCCCAGTTTATTACTTTACTTAGGTTATTTCTTTTGTTGTATTTTGTTTTGATTCAGTGCTAATACTGAAATCTTTTCATTTTAAGTGCCAAGTAAATCCTACAAATGTCACACTGGCACTGTTGAAGTAACAATATGGTGTCCACTAAAACAAGCATGCACAGACCCAAGTATGGGTCACCTGACTGAGACTGGAAGATATCACTGACTGTTAGCTGAAGTTCCCACTTCAAAGCTACCAAAATACGAACAGGTACATGGCTCAGAACCACAGCAGACACACATGTAGCACAACAAGGTAAGCAACCACCTGGAAGCACACGCTACCATGGGGAAACTTGGAAACCAAGCAGAGTATGTGCTTCTAAATAAGGAAACGGAGACAGGGTAGATAAAGTCACTTGCCCCACATCACAAAGTGGCATGAAAGCAAGTGAGCATCGGGGGTCAGGCAGCTGTCCAGAGAAGGTGCCCTTCATCGTCAAGTCACGCTGCTTGAATGATCAGTGACAGGCTCTGTGACCTGAGGTGAATCATAAAGAAAGGGGAGCCTTCTGCTGATGTACAAAAGAAGGGAATAAGTGGGTAGCAATGGAATTCTATTCTGGGATCAAAATATTAATTAGCCTTTATAGCCAACCCTTAGTCCTACTGGAAAGGATATTGTGCTGAGAGAGAGTAATGCAAAGGGCCGTTTGCAACTAGCTGCCTCACAGACACCATTTGGGACAGGATGCAGACCTATGTCAACTTCCTATCATAAAATTGCCTTTATCCAAGAGTACAAACATGGTGACACAATGTGACACAAATATCATGGTCTTTAGGCAGTGGTCTACACCTTTGAAGCAGACAACAGGAGCTTCCTCTATGGAGAAAATGCTGCTTTATGAACTTAAGAGGACTTAAGGTTCCACCCTACACTGGACAACTCAAAGAACTACACTACCTACCACTGATCAATTCATGAAAGATATACAAGACGGACATGCCTGGTCTGGGCTGCTGCTTGAGACTATGTTGATGTCCAACGGCTGTGCAGAGCCAGACCCACCCTTTGCCAGCTTCAGCACTTGGGAGAGCTGGCCCCTGAACTTCACCTGGGCAACACAGTAGAGCTGGCCCTTGTGGCAAGGGCCTGGGTGAGTCCTCCCCAAAGGTATGAGGGCAGGAGAGCTGCCCCACCCCCATAGCTGCAGCACTGGGAGAGCTAACTAGGCTGATACAGAGAACAGGCCTTGATGGTGTAGGTGCAGGACAGCTGGTGGACTGAACGCAGGCCCAGATCCAGGGCTTTGAGTTGGCCCACCCCAACATCTACCCCATCTATGAACTGTTGGATCCTGAAGAAGCCGGTCCTGCAGATCCAAAGCTGCAGGATCCCCATGACACAAGGCAACAACAGAGGATCCAGTATTGATAGCATAGCAGAAGCCAGAAGCCTTGAACTAGACCAACTACTCGATGCAATGAACATTTGCAAGTGAAGATGTCTGGATAAAAGGGTGTACACTAGGACATACTGGAACTTCTATGGTGAAATGCTTTGTTGTTTGTTTTTGTTTGGAGGAGGTGTTTTTGTTTTCTTTGGGGGGGGTGGGTTTCGAGGGCAGAGGCCAGATACAAAGGGACAGGGAGATGAGTGGGACTGGACTGCATGATATAAAATTCACACACACACACACACACACACACACACACACACACACACACAAAACAATAAAAAGTTAAGAAGAGAAAGAGGAAAAAACAACAAAAAAGAAAAGAAACAAAAGAGAAACCCATGTACTTTAACCCGTTTCTCTTCTTCATAACAATGGAAAAGGTAAAACTGAGAATAAAAACCAACTTGAGGTTTTTATTCTGTTGCATGCTCTATTTAGTAAAGTGGAATGAGAAGTCACAAGCAGGGCCTGCAGCGCTGACTCAGCAATTAAAACACATGCTGCAGAGGACCTCAGTTCTGTTCTCAGCAACCACACAGTGACGCACAACCATTTTTAACTCCAGTTCCAGACAATCTGACACCCACTCTGTGCTCTGTGGGCACGAAGCACACATATGGTGCATACACATATATACAGGAAAGACATCCATGAACATAAAATAAAAATAGCTTTAATTAACATATGATTTCAATGTGTCCAGTTTTATAACTACTCACAATGTAGAGATAGCTTTAATTAACATATGATTTCAATGTGTTCAGTTTTATAACTACTCACAATGTAGAGACACAAGTCTTAAAATATGGTTCACTTATAAGAAGAAGAAACAACAGATTAATAACAGATGCAAAAATTACAACATTTTCTCTGTTGACTCAATTTGAGAGTGGAATTAAATACATATCACACACTTAATAATGCTTCTGCCTCAGCAGGGGTCACACAGACTTTCTCACACAGACTCAAGACTCCTAGATAATCTCCCTCATGTCTACAGCCTCTAATCATCAGATACCCCAAAGATAATTAAAATAAATTCCTCATATTTTACTTCAAAGCTGTGCTATAGAAGAATTAATAGAAAAACAAATCAAAATGTGCAGTGCCTTCAAAGTTGTTATTATTCTTTCTTAAATGCCAAATATCATATCAACTCCAGCCTGTTTTTCTCTTTTATGAACACAGAAAATATGCTGCACAACATAAATCAGAGAAAACACTAAGAAGTCTTACAGTAAACAAGGAATGTAAGCAAATGCTGTCAGAAGATCTTTCTAGAGAGCAAGGGAGACGAGTGGAGGAAGATGGTCCTCACCACCAAAGGCACAGCTGTCATTCACCTACCTTCCCGTGCTGCCCAGCTCTCTCATAGCAAATGACCACGTCTTCCCACATCTCCAGCTTCTCAAAAATCTGCAGGGCTGAGGTGGTGCATCCCAACTCAAACAGCAAACCTGCAAGCTGGCGCTGGAAAAACAGGAGCAGGGAGTCATCACATTCCTTGCTGTGAAGCAAATCCCTTTTACCTCCCAGTACCTCCAACCTGCCTTTTAAAGGCCATGTATTGTCATACATAGATTTCCTCTGGAACTCAACCTCTACTATCTAGGAATTTGTGAGAACCACATTTATTACTTCAGTCAGCTTTTCTAGAGGGGATAAAATACTAAAAACAAAATAGAAACTGATCAAAATACTCAATGCATTTAATTTTTAACCAGAACTCAGAAAAGCACATCAATTATTTTCCTCTAATTTAAAGATTCTGTCCATGAGACCCTCTGATTTACATTATAAAGGTCATGTCCAATAAATCAGTGTTTAAAGCTCCACAGAAGCAATGCAGACAACTTAAAGCTCTTTATCTAACACGAGGGCATCTCTGGCTGTCTCCAGCACTTCTGCTTATTCTAGACACATTCTAGTGCTCTAGTCACTTAATGTCACAGGTCCCGGGAGGTCACAATGAGCAGGTTCAGCTAGGGTCAGTAAAGTTCAACAATAAACAGACGGTGCTTTAGGTGGCCCCTCCTCCAGGCGTAGACCACATATTAGGTGACATAAAAGAGACGCTGCTGCTGAATAAGTGGGCACTGTGTTGTTTTCTCTTTTTTGAGGATCTCTTTACTGCCCTTTGAAAATTCACGTCACATTTAAGAATTAAGATTTTTAAGAATTAAGAAGCTAATGGAAGCTTAGGCGTGGGGCATGTACCTTTAATCTCAATACTGGGAGGCAGATGCAGGTGGATCTCTGTGTGTCAAAGGCCAACCTGGTCTATATAGTGAGCTCCAGGATAGCCAGGGATATATATTGAGACTCTATCTCAAAAAGAAAAGGGGACAGTGCTTAGCAGTATTTCTATGTACCACAAAATATAGGTGTGTTTGGCAATTTCAGAGCATTGAATTAAATACAGGGTACAGGAGCAGCGACACAACTGGCTGCTCATGCAGCAAGTATTAAGTATGTTTGATTAAAAGGTGAAGAAACTCAGGATGAGATGGTTGGCCAGTGGTAAAGGTTTTTCTTAAATTACTTTTGGTACTTATCTTTCAAATAATACATAAAGATATAGCTAGGTACTATGATAAAAGCAAAAAGGGCTATTTAATTTAATGTAAAATGACCTACATTTTGTCAACTGCTTAAGGACTCTAAAACCATAGCTTCCTAAGGAATCAGACAGTCATCTAAATTCTATGTTGATAGCATTTGCGTTTCCTATTTGTCTGTACCAAGACAGCTACATAGCTGGAGAGAAGGCTCAGGCTCACAACCAAAGAGCAGAAGCATTCAACAAACATGTTTTCTTATAACAATAGCTCAGAATCTCAACTGCTGACCAACCACAAACCACACAGGACAGGCACTTCATTAACGGCACAGACTGGGATCGTATGCACCAAAGATTTCAGCTGTCAATTCCTCCTGGATGAAGAACTGCTCCTGAGAGTTAGAGCAAAACTTTTTACTAACTGTGTTTTGTTCAATATATAAGGTGCCCTCCAAAGTAAAATAAGAAATTAACCTAGTTTAAAAGTCTAACCCCTCTAAAAATTTTTCTAACAGGACTTCTGGGCCACTGGACAGTAGGCAGCTTTTCTTATTCCACATGTCTACCTGTGTATATAATACACAAGTGATAGGATAGGAAGCTGATTAAAACAGCAAGTCCAGAACATCTGACTGACATCATTTAATCTGTGTGCTATACTGCCTCATCCATAAAATCTGGGACAATTTATAAAATCAGTGCAATAAAATAAGGTAATCTGGAAACTTCAGAACAAAATGCATGCATCCTTCTAAGTGTGCCGTTAATCCCAACACTGGGAAGGCAGGCAGAGCTCTGTGAGTTTCAGGTTTGCCAGGGCTACATAGTAAAACTCAGTCTTCAGTGTGTGTGTGTGGATGGGGGGTAGAGGGAGGTAAGAGAAAGTAAAGCATACTAAATAGCAAGACACTGGGAGCTACTTCATGTGCAAAGCTCACTGCTCTGGGGTTCAGTTTTCTCCTCCATAGAGTTAAACACAACTCGGGGAGCACATCTATAACTGAGGAGGAGCATGGGAACAGGGGGCCACCCGCCAGCTCAGTGTGGCTGTAGGAGCCACCCTGTCACCCTGTCACCCTGTCACCCTGTCACCCTGGGAGGAGAAAAGCAGTCAAGTGTATCCCAAAGCATAAAGAGCCAAATAAATGCTTTGGTTTAGGTTTTGTTTTGTTTGTTTTGTTGGAAACAACATTGTTAAAAGATTCAAGGGTTTATTGTTTGGTATAAAGTCCTTAAAGACATTTAAATATAAAATGTTGGGGCTCAAGAGATGGTTCTGCAATTAAGAATACTTCCTACTGTTCCAAAACCAGAGTTCCGTTCCCTGAATCATGTCAGTGGCTCACAACCACCTCCAAGTCCAGCTCCAGGACACTGTCATCTGTCCTCCATGGTCATCTGCACACACAGCATGTACACACATACACAAACACTCAAACTTAAAATCATACTCTCATACTCATACAACCACACACACATACAATCACATTCATACATAATAAAAAATAAAAAGAAATCTTTAAAAAGCTAATAGAGAATGTCCTTCTGGAAATGAAAGCCTACAGGCAAACCTCCTGAGAGGCCAAAGCCTTGCTTTCCTTAGCTAATGTGTTCTCATTCTCTCTCGTTCTCTCTCGTGTTCTCTCTCGTGTTCTTCTCTCTCTCTCTCTCTCTCTCTCTCTCTCTCTCTCGCTCTCTCGCTCTCTCGCTCTCTCTCTCTCCTTAGCTAACACTCTCTCTCTTTCCTTAGCTAACACGCTTTCTCTCCTTGGCTAACACTTTCTCTTTCCTTAGCTAACACGCTCTCTCTCCTTGGCTAACACTTTCTCTTTCCTTAGCTAACACTCTCTTTCTCTCTTGGATACTTACCTATGCTTACATATATATTATAACCTTCTCTTAATAAACTCCAATTCATGAAAAAGAAAACAAAGCATTTATGATTCTCCTATCTTAATTTCTAGGATTCTATCTACTACCAATTTAAAACCATTCCAAAACATTTATAAATCTACTACCATTTTAATCAAAACAATTTGAAACAATTGCAATCCCCAACTGCTTTTATTAATTTCACAGAAAATTCTAAAAATTCAAAAAGTACATTTAAGTCATCCCTTTCTGATGTATTTTCTTTTCTAATTTAGGGTATTTTTCCTATCAAAGACAAACAGAAGTACCTGAACAGCCCAGTGAGGGGGCACTTGACAGCAATAGAAAATCTTCAGACGTTCCAGTACAGATGTGCTTTTATCTTCAAACTGGTCTGCAAGAGCCTAAAAATATATATATAATAATAATCTATATGCATATTTTTTAATGTTAACAGGTTCCCATTATAAAGCTATTCAAATGCACCTATAGATAACAAAGAACTCAAGTCATTTTGTCAAGGTTATAGATGTATGAAATTTCTTTTAAGTATTTTAAAATCTTGAAATTTAATCAATATGTCTATAAACATGCACATTTAAATACTACCAGGAAAAATTTTTAACTAAATTTCTACTAATAAAACTTTCAAAGAACTAGAATTATTACTAAAAGTTTTCATTTTCTCTAAGAAAATTGTCTTCTACTGTATTTATCTCCAATATAATGTCACTTTCCAACGTCAAAGACGGGTTCCCTCCCCTCAGGAATTAAGTAATGAGAAAAGGCAGATTTATCCAATTACAAACAAATACTTTCATTCTTCAGCATGAGATGTAAGGGTGGGCATCCATTCACACAATGTGTGGTGCAGTAGGCAGCTGCAAGCTGTATAACTAAAGAATTCCTATGATACCCTGAAATTCCCAACCTGGTAATAAAAAGCAGCTCCCAGGAAGAGACACTTCTCTTTAGGGGTGGCTGTTGGTTGGTTGCTTATGCCCAGTAGACAGACATCATCTCTGTGCCATAGGTGATGCTAACTGAACTGAGTTGGCTATGATTTATAAAGAAAAAGAAAGAATGAAAGAAGAAAAAAGAAAAGAAAGAGAGTAGGAGGGAAGAAGGAAGGAAAGACAGACAGGAGAGAGAGAGAGAGAGAGAGAGAGAGAGAGAGAGAGAGAGAGAGAGAGAGAGAGAGAGAGAAAAGGCAGCTCCCACAGACTACATCAGGCAGCTGATGAGATGATCAGGATGGCTATTTGAAAGCAGAAACCCAGGCCAACTGCAGAGTCAAAAGCTAGCACCATACAGTAATCAGGTGCCTGGCCATCAAAAGCTCACACACAAAAAGTCCCCTTGAATACAATCATAGTTTGAATCCTAGACAAACACATGGACAGCAGCTCCATGACCACAGTCATCATTAGATTTGTACTCCACAGGCTTTTTCTAGTATCAAATTTTCTTTTGGGAGTTGAGGGGGAGACACCTCAAGACAGGGTTTCTCTTTGTAGCCCTGACTGTCCTGGAACTCACTCTGTATACTAGGTTGGCCTCAAACTGAGAGATCCTTCTGTCTCTACTTCCTGAGTGCTGGGATTAAAGGCATGTACAACTCAACCCATATTGGTATCAGACTTTCAATGTGAATTACTGTGACTTCTTTCCCCACAATGATCAAGTTATTAGTAACATGTCTATTTTTGGAGACAGGGTTTCTCTATGTAGCCCTGGCTATCCTAGAGCTTGCTCTGTAGACCAGACTGGCTTTGAACTCATATAGATCCATCTGCCTCTGTCTCTGAGTAACAGGACTAATGGCATGTGTCACCACACTGGGCTTAACATAGCTCTGTTAATTTTCAAACACACAAAGCTGTTTGAAGATGGCAGAGTACCACGTGACAGTGCTGGCACATCAGCATACGGAAGTATTGCTCTATCATACTTGTGTCTTCTTTCAAGTCATTTCAATTTTTTACAAAAGTAAAAATTTAACAATAAATTTAAGAATCAATAAAGAATCTCCTCAGAAGAAAGATAAAGACAGGACTCTAAAACACCCTGACAAAATCCTGCCATGATTTGATATGAAATGTCCCCCAAAGGCTGATGTGTTTGAACACTTGGTCCCCAGCTGTGGAATACAATATTGGTAGATTTCAGAAACTTTGGGCCAAGAGTACTAGCAGGCAACACAACAGGAACACCTTCTTGAAGGGTATATCTGCCTTTAATTCTGATCTTAGGACTCTCTGATTCTTGATTGGCCAATGAGAATAGCATGCTGCCTGAAGCGCCCACCAACACAGACTGAGTTGTTCTCACTACACCTTCCCTGCCACAAGAACTAACATCTCCAGAAACCTGGAGACAAAATTATTACCTTTAGCTGCCTTTGTCGGGTATTTTATTAGAGATGATGAGAACAGAAAGTACAGCAGAGCCATGAACAGGTCAGTTCCTAAGTGGTACAACAGCTTTGAAACTGTGGCTCTCTGCAGTGTGTGCATCCACTCGTTAGCTCCGTGTCTCACAGAATGAGTTCATATGTCAGAACAACTGCAGTGGTATACATCACTTCTTGAACAGCCCTAGATTCTATTCAATCAAAGTCAGTCAGAACAAATTGAGACATAACCACACTCTTCAACTATCTTGGACAAAGCTTCCTGGCCTTGCTTCATAGAAACTTAATAGCAAAAAGGTTGCATGCCTCTACCCAGGCTGTTTCACTGAGGGACGGATGGAGGGAGAGAGAGGGGGAGGATGGGAGGGAAGGAAAGGAGGGTGGGAGAGCAAAGAACAGCAACTTCTGGCTGAAGACATATGGTCACAATACATAAATCAAGATCACACAATTCCTTCATGTCAAAAGAAAGGTTTTTTTTTTTAAACCAACATACCACTTTTTCAAAAAGAAAAAAATAGCTTTTACTTAATAAACCTAAAATCTAAAAGTAACATATACAAGTTACCAAGTCCTAGTTACAACAAAGTCCATGTTGTTTGATGATATGATGAGGTACCATGAATTACTCGGTAAGCAGTTCATGGTTTATTAACAATCAACTTTTTGTGCATTTCAGGTACTTCTGGATGATCTACAGGTATCTATGTCTGATGTACTGATGCCCTCTGAAGCAGCAAAGACCACCAAATAGAATAGGGTCAATCTTCCTAATACTGAGACCCTTGAATACAGTTCCTCATGTTGTGGTGACTGCAGCCATAAAATCATTGTTGCTGTTACTTCACAACTATAATATTGCTACTGTTATGAACATAATGTAAAGATCTGATATGCCACCCCTGCACAGGTTGAGAACCATTTGTGTGAGCTCCCTATGAGAGCTGAACTGGCTCCACTTGTAATAAAGATTAATTTGGCACCTAGGTACTTCTCTCCTGCACAGAATATACTTTTTGCTATCTTACGCCTGACAATCACCTAAGCAATGTTTAGCTACCACTAAAACTAAGAACATTAAACTAACAGACAAAAAAGAGTGGAGGAGGTACACTGCTAGCCCCTCCACTGAGTTCAAAGTACTTTCTTTTTATTTGCTAACTTACTAACACATCCTAACAAAATCCTGCCATTGTTTGAGTGAAATGTCCTCCAGAGGTTTGCACACTAAATCTCCAGCTCGTGGTATTACACAAGAAGGGTATGGAGTCTCTGGGCCAAAGGCCCTAGCTGGCAACAGTGTGTTACTAGATTTTTTGGAGCAAGTTAATTTTTAGCAAGTTCTGAGATAATTCTACTATATCCAAAGGAACTGGAATCCTCAGAGGCACGGTCAATAGGAAAAGCAGAGCTGACATTACCAATGACCTGAACTTTCTTCCAGGTCTACACACAAAGAAAGGATCATTCAGCCTCAGTGGCATTCACCTATGGAAGGATTTTAAAAATAGTTCTTGCCCCTTCAGCAAATGTACAAATCTAATGAGATTTTTTTTTCTCATTAAAGCTTTGGTAGTTTTGTTTTAAAATCTCTCTTAATTTTTATAGCTTTATTTTATTTCTGCTTAACAAGAGTGTTTTGCCTTTCATGGATACCACTTGTGTGCCTCCTGCCTGCAGAGCTCAGATCCCATGGAAACCGGGTTACAGATGGTTGTGAGCAAAGAATCGCAGCAGGGTGGTCTGCAAGGGCAACAAGTGCTCTTACCCACTCAGCCCCATCTCCGACCCTCGACAGCTTTTTATTTCAGACACTTAAGATACGCTGGTTGTTAGTACCAGTTACTAATCTCAAGTATCATGTATATTCACTGGGAGAAAAACCAGGTGTCCAACAGTGGGGTCTCCCACAACCCATAGGTAACCAGCAGATCTCAAACTTTCCAACATCCTCCCATTAGCCTTCCCAAATGCTGGGCTATATATACACACCACTATACCTGCTTGTTTTCAATTTTAATAACTCCTTTTAAGGGCATTCCTCCTAAACTCTTTCTAAAAGCAAAGTCATTGTGTAGATGGAGTCCCCGGTCACCCACCAATAATAACAATGCCTACATCTCCAGGAGCTGCAGTCTCATGGGTCAGAGTGAATGAAGCTGCAGAATCAAAGGTGCATCTTCTCCTCTTGGTGCTGCTCTATCTCAGTAAAGCCTACAGAAGATCAAGACTGACACTTAAAGTTAGCCCAGAGAATGATTTAGTATGTAAGACAATTCTGCACAAGGTCTGGTATGATTTAAACTTCATGTGCTACATCTGAGAGTATGGGCACACATCTTCAAAGGAGCAGAGCTGACCCAAAGGGCCTTCCTTCCCTGTCACTGAAAGCAATCCATTCTCGCTAGAAGGACAGCAAAGAGCCAATAGAGACGAGCTGATAATCTAAAAGGTCTGATTGATCACATGCCAGATCACCTTTGATTTGCTTTGTTGTGCAATCTTTGTAAATATCTGTGTATGCAAGATAGAACTTATTTTTAAAATTCAAGAGTATATACTTAACCAAATATATCAACAGTGAGGTGGAAGAGCTTTCTTTCTTTTTTGTTTTTGTTTTTGTGTTTTTCTGGACAGGAGCCTGAACTCCACAGTGATTTACACACTGAGCGATCAGGCAGACTGCACTTCAGACTTTCAAGGAAACCAAAAGTCTCCATGGGAAGGAGTAGTAGAATTAAGATGTACTAAGTCCTACCAGCATCCTTACACCTACACTAAGACAGTATTACATAAAAATTAGAGAAATAGACAGCCAGGTAAAAATCCCAGGACTCGGAGCCGGCGAGTGACCGGCCGGACAGCTTCTTCTAAGCCTTGGATCATCTCTACTGGGACAATGACCAGACAGGGAAATGAAAAGCAGCTTGTTGCTGGAGGAACACTGAGAACTGCATTTGCCCACTCTTTACTGCACTCAAATCCCATTACACAGAAACCAGGACCCACCAGTCAGTAACTTCTTCAGCTGCTGTTGTTAATGGGAGCTGACGAGGCAGAGCCACCCTTCACACCACCACAGTGAGGGCAGACCAGCAGAGGAGTTTGGGGAAGCTGGGGGCACACTGGTACCCACTTCCTTAGCCACACCTTGGGTCAGTACTCTTAAAACGTCTGACTTCAAGTTCCTTTCAATTTTCAAAATTTCTGAGAGACTGTACAGTAATTTTGTTTCATGTACTACAATCACCACATTAAGCTGGATGGAACAAGATTGAAGACCCATGCATGAGTGTCCATAACTACAACCATCCAATATTTGACAAAGATGCCAAAACACAAACACTGGAGACAAGGCAGCGACTTCAACAAATGGTGCTGGGGGCAATGGCCGTCTACATGGAGGGTGAGATTAGTCTGCAACTATCACTCTGTACAAAACTAACTCAAAATGGACCAGAGACCTAGATATGAAACCTGCAACTGTTGGGGGAAAACAGGGGCATACCCTACAGGATATGGGAATAGGAAAGGATTTTCTGAATAGGACCCATTTGTCCAGGAATTGAAGCCAACAATTAACAAAGGGGACCTCATAAAACTAAAATTCTTCTGCATCAATAAGAAGCAATCAGGTGAGCAAAGAGGAAACCCACAGAGGGAGAATCTCTGCCAGCTACCATCTGACAGAGAATTACCCAGAATATATAAAACAAAACAAAACCAAACCAAACACTTAAAAAAGCAAACAACCTATTCGAAAAACAGAAATAATTGGAATCTGAATAAAGTTTTCAAAAGAAGAAACAAAAATAGGTTAAGAAATATTCCTCCAAAAAAATCTATTTTCCTGAGGGAGAGAAAGCTGAATAACAATAGAAAAAGCTATACTTTACTTTTAAAAAAAAAAAAAGTAGAATATGACTACTGTCAGTGTTCTGTAGCAATAAGAACCATGGCTAAGGCAACTATTATAAAAGAAAGCATTTATTGGGAGCTTGGTTACACTTTCAGAGGTTTAGCCCATTCCTGTCATGACAGGAAGCATGGCAACATGCTTGCAGACGCTGAAAAGCAGCAGCTGACAACTACTACAACCTGATCTGAAGGCAGAGGGACAAGCTCTGGGCTTGACATGGGCTTTGAAACATCAAAGATCATTCCCAGTGACATATTTGCTCCAATAAATCCATACCTCTTAATCCTTCTAATCCTTTCAAATAGTGTCGTTCCATGGAGACTAAGCATTCAAATATATGAGCCTATGAGGGTCATTCTTATTCAAACCACCAGAGCTACTAACAACTGTGATTCCACTTTAAAATAACTCATCTACAAAACCCACAGCATTACAGTGAACAGGACTCCCACAAGCACTGTCTTGATCCTCACCTACTCTCTTAACCTGAACAGACAACAACAGTTATAGAGCTCAGCTGAGAAGATTTCATGGGATGGAGTGTTTTTAACAGCTTGTCCTGAGTTTATAATTCTCCCTCTCTTGTGGCTTTTACCTTCACATATGATGCTACATTTTCTTCTTAATTTTGGCACATGTCACTTAAAGGTGCACTATGATTTAGGACCTGTCATTGGAGCCCCCAATATAACTGCTTATAACTAAGGTATGGCCCATATAAACTGTCAGTAACCAGCCAGACAAATCTGAACAAGCTGCCTGACTCCAGCACACCTGCATTTCTTCTAGCAGGAATAGAACACGATTGAGCTTTTCCCTTAGAGCCCCTTCTGAACCCCCTCAATACCCCCTCAACTTTAACAGTTCATCATTCAGCACTATACAGTGTTGGAGGAACACCAATTTTTACTGAAATTAAAACATTTTTATAAAAAAACATTGTTTTATATACACATTTGTTATTTTAAATCATTTCCTTACTCTTGAGAGATGTAGTAATTTCAACAAACACCGAAGCACTACACTGTGAATCAGATGAACTGGCAAAAGTTCAAAGCATGAGCTAAGTGACTCAACAAAAGCAGCAAATTAGACAGACTACAGCATCATCCTGTCACATGACCTGGCTAATTTTCAAAACCTGGGAGTTAGGGAAATAAAAATATTTTTCTCCGGAAGTACTGTCCTGCAGAGGCAGAAATGACAATTCTAACTGTTCCTCAAGTAGACACACACACCTCTCTTGGTAAGGTGGCACATCTCTTGGTAAGAGATGAGGAGGGAAAACAGACCCTGCAGCAGAGTAACATCCCTGGCCTTTTAGCTCCCTGCACCCCAACCCCACCCCCCTGCTCAGAGCATATTCTCAGCCTCTCACACCAAAGAAGATCTAAAGCCCAAGCTGGGTGTGGAGGGAGGTGGGAGGATCAGGAGTTCACTCTTGGCTACACAGTGAGTTTGAGGCCAGCATGGATACATGACAAAATTTAGAATTACAGAGGTCAACTGCTAAGGTCACAAAGCTACAAACGAAAGTGACAAAGCTGTGCTTTGCGGCCAAATTCTAAATCCTGTAACCTCAATACAGGCCATCCTGCTCTTGCCAGTGCCACATGTAAACGTGTTCCAGCAGCAGAGGGAGGGAGGGAGTGCCTCCACAGTACCTGGGTCTGCCTCATTGCCCGGTCCACTCGCCGTGTGCTTCCTCTCTCAAGTTTTGTCCGGAGGATCAAAGCTGACGTCTGAATGGCCCAGAACTTTGGTTGTGAAAGCAAACACTGATGGAAGAAAGAAGAGGGCAGAGGAAGAAGGGGTCAGCCAGAGATGCAGCTCTCAGAGGTACCCACTCCCAAAATCACAATGCAGCAAGATGCAGCAAAATGCAGATCTGACCCCCTATGCCGAAAGACAAAGGGCTCACCTCTTTTTCAACTCATATATAGGACACTATTTTTAATGTAGGAGAATCCTTTCAGCTGTGGTTAGAGTAGGGAGTCCCAAATGTTCGAGGCCCTTCTGACAAAATGCTTTCCTAAAGGGGGCATCTTAAGGAAAACTCACCTACAATGAAAGTTAAAATATGCACATACTGAAACCCAACCCAGAGAAAGTCTCTCAAACAGCTCTCAAACAGAACTTGGGCAGAAACTTTAAATAGAACCAGCAGTGCTAAAAAACAAAGTAAAAGTTTTGAGGGAAAATGGGGGCTGCTTGGCACACTGGGCGCACTTTACAATCTCTCAGCCAGCCGTGGGGACGCACAACCGTCCCTGGGTGGTCGTCCCAACACCCTTCACTAAAGCTCAGCACAAGCAAAGGGGCTTGTTGATCTGTCTGAGAGCTGATGCCACCCTTCACCACTCGCTGTGTTGGCTGCTTCCAAACAAGCATCTGCTGGTCTCCAGAAGGCAGGTGGGTGAAGCACCCTAGTCAGAATCCGATTAGTCGTCCACAGCCTACCTGCTCATTAGAAGCACCTGGGAAGCATTTACAACTTTAAAAGTAAATACATTTCCAAGAAGAGAAGAACCTGGGCATCCATATTTTTTTTAAAGTATTCCACAGGTAATGCTTAAGCACAGCCAATTTTAAGAACTATTAGGTTAAAATATCACAGGTTTGTCTCTGGTCAGATTTATTCATAACTCACAATGTTCATTAATGATCCAAAGTCCTTAGAACTCCTCCCTGTTCCTGCCCAGCTCACTTCACTTCCTTCGGTCGCCTGCCTGCCTCACTGGCCACTCACCCTGCCCAGGAGTGGCCGTGCCTTTTATTTCTTTTCATTAAAAAAAAAGAAAAAAAAAAAAAAAGCGAAAACCCTATCTTTTTAGGTTACAATACTAACAACGGGTGTCACCAGAGTGTTTGCAGTCACATGTGCAATCACAGTTCATCCTCCTTGGCTGCTGTCCCACTGTCTCCCCGACGGCCCCAGCTTTCCTTCTCTAGTTGCCTCCCTTCCTTCCCAAAGAGCCTCCATTTTATCTTATCCCATGGATCTCCTCAGCTCTTTCCCCTCGCTAAAGATCTTGGCCTCTGTTCTCGTGATCCCCTTTCTGGTTTCAAGGCACCTGAATGCTAACCCTTAATCTAGACCTATCTCCCTACAATTAAGAAAATGAAGGTAACAGGGGAAGCTGATAGTAATATTTTGTCCCAAAGCAACTTTCACATTTTATAAGATTTTCCAGCAACCAAGTTAGACTGTTCCCTCACGGGGAGACAGCAGGAGATCTGCCTTGAACTTTTATGTGGCTGTCAAGAAAAACCATTCCCACTAAACACTGAAAACAAAATGCCATCTGACAAACAGATATTTTAAAGGCTTTGAGAAAAGAATAAACCAGATAACCATCTCACTGAAGAAGGTAATTATTCTCCAAGGAGGAACCCGAAACTGCAGTGAGTGTGCTGCAGCAAACACTGCCACAGGGGAGGTAATGTGGAGCACTAGGAAAGAAAAAGAAGGCACTCTTCACGCGTGTGCTACGGGCTTGTGCAAAGAATTATATTTACACATCTGCAATCAAGACCAACAGTGAGAACAGCCCACTGCCTCGGCAGCAGGCAGGAATATCCACTGCTTAAAAATCAAGCCTGAGCCGGGCGGTGGTGGTGCACGCCTTTAATCCCAGCACTTGGGAGGCAGAGGCGGGCAAATTTCTGAGTTTGAGGCCAGCCTGGTCTACAGAGTGAGTTCCAGGACAGCCAAGGCTATACAGAGAATCCCTGTCTCAAAAAACAAAACAAACAAACAAAAAAAAAAAAAAATCAAGCCTGAGGGGAAAAGGGATTGAGTCTTCACTAGATACCAATGGAATCTCACACCACTGAGAACCTTAGAAATCATGACCCCCACTGTCTACATCTGAGAAAAAAAGGTATATTCTTTTGTTTTAGTATGAAATGTTCTACAGATATCAGTTAAATCCATTTGGTTCACAACTTCTGTTAGTTTCATTGTGTCTCGGTTTAGTTTTTGTTTCCATGATCTGTCCATTGCCGAGAGTGGGGTGTTGAAATCCCCCATTATTATTTCCTTAGATGTAATGTATGCTTTGAGCTTTAGTAAATTTTCTTTTATGTATGTGGGTGCCTTTGCATTTGGGGCATATATGTTCAGAATTCAGAGTTCTTCTTCATGAATATGTAGTGTCCTTCCTTATCTTTTTTGATTACTTCTGGTTGAAAATCAATTTTATTTGATATTAGAATGGCTACTCCAGCTTGTTTCTTGAGACCATTTGCTTGGAAGATTGTTTTCCATCCTTTTACTCTGAGGTGGTGTCTGTCTTTGTCACAGAGGTGCGTTTCTGTATGCAGCAAAATGCTGGGTCCTGTTTACGTATCCAGTCTGATAATCTACGTCTTTTTATTGGAGAAATGAGTCCATTGATAGTGCTATGTCCAATTTTCTGAGGAACCGCCAGACTGATTTCCAGAGTGGTTGTACCAGCTTGCATTCCCACCAACAATGGAGCAGTGTTCCTCTTTCTCCACATCCTCGCCAGCATCTACCATCACTTGAATTTTTCATCTTAGCCATTCTGACTGGTGTGAGGTGGTATTTCAGGGTTGTTTTGATTTGCATTTCCCTGATGACTAAGGATGTTGACCATTTCTTAAGGTACTTCTCGGCCATTCGAATTTCCTCAGTTGAGAATTCTTTGTTTAGCTCTGTACCCCATTTTTTAATAGGGTTATTTGGTTGCCCACTGTCTACATCTGGATCAGCCTCAGCTTAACAGCTCCTTGGCAGCATTTCTCAATCGCCTTATCTAAGTGACTCCACCTTCACACTGGGAGTCTCCACTGCTGCACCCAGTTTGGTTCAGAGAAGAATTCGAGTTACGTGATTCGCCTGTGCCTTGCAGCCTGCCTGGCACACTACAGGTGCACATGGAAGAGTAAAGGGACAAATGGGGCGTTTTGCTCGACTTCTTTGGCAGAGGGTAAGTATGCACAGGTGTAGCCCAGCAGGATTCATGTTTGGTACTATAAATCTAGCCAACTACCTGTACCTTGAGAGGTCACAGACCCTAGAGGGACCTACTGGTGCCATTTTCCTACACTAATATAGCTTCTAACTGTGATCTATAACTTATCCTTGTACTCACAGACAAGTGTAGCTCTCACCCTCACCAAACAAGCTTCATTTCTGCAGCACATGAGGCTAGTA
This sequence comes from Arvicanthis niloticus, assembly GCF_011762505.2. Lineage (NCBI taxonomy): Eukaryota > Metazoa > Chordata > Mammalia > Rodentia > Muridae > Arvicanthis > Arvicanthis niloticus. The sequence goes on along the minus strand of NC_047668.1, from coordinate 60,602,372 downwards.
CAGATATCCAAAACCAGTCAAAATGCAGAGAATAAATGATTATGGAGAAATCAGCCTCCATGAGAAATCAGCTAGGACATCTAAAACACAACCTACACCCACACCTACACCTATACTACACCCACACCTACACCTATACTACACCTACACCTATAGCACCTACACCACCTACACCCACACCCACACCTACACCACCTACACCACCTATACCTACACCACCTACACCTACACCACCTACACCACCTACACCTACACCACCCACACCCACACCCACACCCACACCTACACCTACACCTAAGGCTCAGGAAAGGGACACTAGCTAACTGTGAGATAGTGTCTTCTAAATGTGACAGGTACATATACCCACTAAATCTCAACAATATGGTGCGTTGAGAAGCCCTACATGATGAGCCTGACATGTCAATATAGATAGGGGAAGCTTCACAAGCTATCAGTCCTTTTATAAAAGCTACCTTTTATTTAAAAGGTATTTTTATAAAACCCCATTTGTTCTGTGGCAAATGACATATAAAAAGGTTCCAAATAATATAAGCTCCTTTGTAGAGGCACCAGTTGGCAGAGTGCTGGCCTGGCATCCGTGAGACTGGAGTTTGAGATCCAGTACCACACAAACCAAGAGAAACAGCACACGCCTGTAATCCTAGCATTTAGGAGAAGGCAGAAGGCTCAGGAGTTCAAGGCCATTTTCAGCTACAAGCCAAGTTCAAGGCAAGTTTGAGTTTCATGAGACCCTTTATTTCAAAAGCAAATTCTATCCTAAACTAACCTGAGTCCCCCTGCTTTTCCAGTCATAGCTTAAGTACCACAAATAAATGGAATAAGAGACTAATATGTTGTATTCATAAAGAGGGAAAAAATGGATGAAATTTAGCTGACTTTATACTAATTCCACTTCCAAAATCCTAATAACATCTTGAGCCCATGCTTTTCTTTGTTGAACTTGAGTTATCTGTATCTTGAAGTTGAATTCAATGACTTTAGACTTCATATTTACTGACTGTTCAATGGAGGTGGCAGGAAATAGCTGAGAAAAGCTTGCTCAGGTGCCTGAAGGAAAAGACCTTCCTGCACGAGAGGCTCCCTGGCTTATAATCTAATGCCTGAGGCTTGGATCATCCTGACTACTGAAACAAATGCTGGCTGCTATAGTCCAGTTTACCATTTTTATGCCTGGAACTTTATTAGCCTTCTCAACTCTCCTAAGGTCTCCCATGTTTAACTTGTCTGGCTTTTTTGTTTAGCCTTCTATTTATATGGTAGAACTGTTTGAATTGATTTTTTATGCGGCATGATCTCCCGTTCTCCATATGGACATATAAATTATCCAGGGCCACTGACTGGAAAGTCTGCTGTGCTGGAATACCTGCTCTGTCATAAATCTGGTGAAGGACCTCCGAATGGCTCACTTCAGAACCGTCTGCCCCACTGGCAGCTCTCTATCTCCCTGTGTCCAAACATCTTAATTCAACGTTTCCCAGGCTTTCCGTTTGAACCCACACTCCTTGGCCTCAGCCCCCAGTTCTCCATCAGTCTGCTTCCAGGTGGAGGCAGGAAGACTCCACTTCTCAGAGATGGCAGCTGGGGCTCTGGTTGCCACTAAAGTGCCACAGTCTCATAAGCACTGCCTCGGTCAGACAGCTTCACACAGTCCGGGGCTTCCAGCTCTCTTCCTGACTGCCTAAGACATTCTTCACCTTAGTCTTCTCTATGAACTGAAAATCAGCTTCTTAAAAGGCCCCCTTAGGTCTACCACACACATTTGAAAACAAAACAAACAAACAAACAAACAAAAAAACAGCAAAATCAAACTGAGGGAATTTTATGAGAACTACATAGACCAAAGCAGGTTAGTTTGAAGAGACTGGAAATGTTAAATGCCGAATCACCCATGAACAAATGTGAGGCTCCTGGTATTTATGTTCTGTTACTGAGATGTTATCAATATTTTGGTAAATATAACTTCTAGAAATATGATGGATTTTGACACTTTGGTGCTATTACAAATAGCATCTTTTCTTCTTTCTTTAAAAAAATAATTTTAATTATGGTTAAAAAAATACAGAACATAAAATTTATCAGCAAACCAGCTTTTAAACACACAGTTCAGTAATGTTAAGTATATTTACTTTAACACTCACTTTGCTGTGCAATCCCCAGGAATTTTCTTTATGTGCGACTCTAATCTATACCACTAAACAGCAGCCCCCACTTCCTGTTCCTGTGAGCCTGACCACTCTTGCTATCAAGCAGCTGCAAATGTGATCTTGGAAAAAGACAGGAGTGTAAAAATAAGTCTTGCTCCTGCAATCTACTAATGTACCACCACATTAAATTACTATTGAAAATCAAGATGGCGTCTCAAACACATTGAACAATTTTGTATTCAACAAGGCTCACTTTTAGAAAGAATTAGGGCACAGATACAAATGACCCAAATGTTTGCAACCCCATACATGTACACGAGCTGCGATTTCCACCACTTTTGCTTATAAAAAGAAAGCAGAAACCACTTGTATGGGAGTACCACATGCATGCTATTTTAAGACGTATGCTCTCTCTCATTCTCAATTTATACTGACCAAATTTTTCAAAAAGTGATTTATTGAACCAGTAGGCATTAGCATGCGTATAACTTTTCATAAGCTCTTAATATTCTTATTTTTGTGAATAAAATGCTAGTAATCTCTTTTATTTGTGTTTACAATGTGTTTTGTTTAGGTTTTAGTGTTTTGATTTTGTTGTCTTTTATGAGGTATGCTAAGGATCAAATCCTAGTCTCAAACATGCTAGGCAAGTTTTCCACCAACAAGCTATAGCACTCGATATTTATAGTCACAGTGGTTTATAAATGGAGCAACAAATTCACATCTGCAATCTTTGACAAGAAGTATACAAAGATACTCTGAGAACAGAAAGGAGCACTCACTACAGATGATGGGAGGATTTCTGCTACCTGAGCGCTTACTCCGTGAGGCATGTCGCTGAGCCAAAGTGCATACTTCACAATGAAAGTCAATGAGAGGTGGGAGAGATGGCTCCACAAGGAAGAGACCTCTGTGAGAGCCTTGCAGCCTGAGGACCGCAGGACCCACAGTGGAGAGAGAGAAATGTCTCCTCAGTTTCCTCTAACTCCAAGCAGACACATGCGCAGGTGTACAAACACAGACACAAAGATACAAAGACACACACACACACACACACACACACACACACACACACACACACACGATGATGGTGGTGGTAATGGTAATGACTGTGGTGGTTTGAATAGTTTTGGTCCCCTAGACTCATCTGTTTGAATGCTCATGGGAAGTGGCACTATTAGGAGGTATGGCCTTGTTGAAGGAAGTGTGTCACTGTGTGGGTGTGCTTTGAGGTCTCCTCCTATGTTCAAGCTCTGACCAGTATCCTCCTTGGCTTTGGATCAAGATGTAGAACTCTTGGCTACTCCAGCATCAAGTCTGCCTACTCGATGCCATGCTTCCTGTCATGATGATAATGGACTGAATCTCTGAAACTGTAAGCCAGCCCAAATTAAATGTTTTCTTTCATAAGTCGCTTGGGTCACAGTGTCTCTCCCCAGCAACATAAGACAATGATGGTGATGCTGATACCTTCTGTATAGGATGAACACATACTTATTTTATTCAGCTAACAACTTCCTATCACCTGCAGCACTCCTCTCATGTCTCAGACAAGTGACAAGAATCTTACCACCATCAGAGAGGATCTGGAATACTGTTTCTATAAAAAGCAAAATTCCTTTTTACTCTTCTAACTGCACATTTTGAATAATCTTCAAAGGTCACTAAGATCTTTAGTCAACAGACAAGCAGTGTGTCCATTGGACACAAAGGAGCTTTCAGACAGCTGCATTTTCCACAGGTAAATCAAAGCTCTGAGCTCTCCTTGCAGGGCCTAAGATTATTTGGCCATGTTACACCCCAAAAGGGATGCTGCCCACACAGGTCAGGCTGACCGTGGGAGCAAAGAACAAAGAAATGCTATGAAAAGCAGAATTATCGTTCCACTTTAAACAATCTGCTTAAAGGAGTATTTATTTTAAGCTAGTACCAAAAGACAGTAAGTTTAAAATTCCTAGGTTAAGCAGTAAATTCTTCCCAGGGAAAAGGGAAAGCAGTCCAAACCGCTATCTTTGCTGTGGGAACACTCCAAATCTGTCCCGGCCAATTCTTCCTTTCAACCTGCCTGCTGCCCTCGATGAACTAACTGCCAATGTGGCCTAAGGGCTGGCCTTGAACTTCGAGTTCCCACCCTCTGCCCCCACCATATGGCACCATGAACCCCTCTCTGCTCTTTAAGGCCAACCTCAAAGCTTCCCCTAAAGAACAAAGCCTTTTTTGATGGCTCAGTTCTAAATATTTTCTCAGCAACTAGGTGATTTATCTATTCTATAAATTTGTATATTCTTCAAACTGCCTGGTATTGACAAGTAATTTGTGAATTTATTTGATCTGGGCTAAATTAAAAACTCCATGAAGGTGAGTGCCATGGCTCATTCCTTTACCTCTTCCAGTGTATTTCTCTCACCCTATATACAGACTTGCAAATGCAACAGTCCTAAGTTACAGAGTAAACCATACAAACCCGTGCATCTAAGACTAGTTGTTTAGTTTGCCACATCTGTAAACTTACTATTGCATGATGTTTTGTAACCACAAAAAAAGTCACAATTTAGCTAGCTAGCTATCCTCCTGTCAATACATCTGCTTCCAACTTTTGGCCAACACAAACATGCATAACTATTAAATATCCCTGCATGTGTCCACAGCTGCAGAGGAAAGCCTCACTCAGGTATCCTAAGAATGGGCCGTCTGGCACATCTGCAATGCAGTTTCTGATGCCACACTCAGTGCTGTAGCTAAGCATGGTTAATCAGTCTTTTATTCCATTGTTTACTTTTCAAATTATTTCTGTAAGTTACAATTTCCTTCCAAAACCATTAAAGACTAATAAGGCACAGAAAATGCTTGCACCCTTTTTCCTTCAACACCCTGTGCTGCTGGCCATACTGCGGTCAGTGAGTTGCAGTCTTCAGGTTTAGAGCTTTAGTAGGCTGCTTCCAGTGCTGTGCACGATCAGCAGAAGTGAATGCCTGCCTTCCCTTGCACATGTTCAGCTTTAATCGTGAGCTCATGGCACAACTTTAATATGGAACTGGAGTGCTTTCCCCTGGAGAAGAAAGTGTTTGGCAGCCGCAGGCTGGGCAGCACCATGAATTTCAGGTGACTTCAGACTTACTTGAAGGTCTTAGCTCAGTGGAAAGTTATGAAGGTGCCATTACTCCACCCCACTCCTAAAAAATGCATTTATAGATTTAAAATAATTAAATCATACTAATTAGCTGTTTCTGTCCATTAATATAAGAAGTTGCTTAAAAATGGTTAGTTTATTAATGTATTAAAATTCCACTTTATTTAATGGGCATCAGTTAACTTATACTATTTTAACAGTCAAACTTCCTGCCCACAGACCTACTCATCTTACCCATCTTCCTACTGACCATTCCTGTCAGGAAAGGAAAGAGAATTCAATAATGTTCATCATCAATAGCCTGTGTTAAATGCCAAGGAAAAATAGACCCCACCTATAACTCTAAACAGCATCTTTCTCTCTTTTTGTTTTTAGAGACAGGGTTTCTCTGTGTAGCCCTGGCTGTCCTGGAACTCAGTACACTGACCAGGTTGCCTCACTCAGAGATCCGTCTGTTTCTGACCCTGAGTTCAGGGATTAAAGGTATGTCCCACCAAGCCTAGCTAACACATTTTCTTAAGTCTTGGAAAAACTAGTCTGATTTTTACCTCACAAAAAATGATAAATATCATAAATGTGAACCCTGAACAATTTCACATTGGTATCTGTTCTAAAATTGACTCCATTAAATCATGACATCGGTTGAATATTTTGTGTTGTACTTGTGACCAAGAAAAACTATCTTAAAAGAGAGATCTATTTTGATAAGTGAATTAACCTTAAATAATATAGGTCTGAATAGAGGGCTGAAGAGATGGCTTGGCAGTTAAGAGCACTGGCTGCTCTTTCAAAGGTTCTGAGTTGAATTCCCAACAACCACATGATGGCTCACAACCATCTGTAATGGGGTCCGATGCCCTCTTCTGGTGTGTCTGAAGACAGCTACAGTGTACTCACATACATAAAATAAATAAAGCATACTTATTTTACTTAATGGACATCAGTTAACATGCTATTTTAATATTCAAGCCTATATATTTAATATATAGACTATATATATATAATAGTTTCCTCTTTAGTGAAGTATGGGATTGATATATTAAAATATATTCAAATTCATCATGTACCTTAATCTGTTTGGACAGTGTTATATAGATATATACGGTTTCTAATCTCTCTCCTCTGCTTCCATTAGGACAGCCTCTTACTTTTTCCTCTCACTATGTAGCCCTGGCTGCCCTGGAACTCGCTCTGTAGACCAGGCTGCCCTTGAACTCACAGAGATCCTTCTGCCTCTGCCTCTCCTCCTCTGCCTGCCTCTGCCTCTCCTCCTCTGCCTCTGCCCCCCCGCCCCCTGTCTGCCCCCCCGACCCCCCTCTGCGCCTCTGCCTCTCTGCCTCTCTCTCTCTCTGCCTCTCTCTCTCTCTGCCCCTCTCTCTCTCTGCCCCTCTCTCTCTGCCCCTCTCTCTGCCTCTCTCTCTCTCTCTCTCTGCCCCTCTTTCTCTCCCTGCCTCTCTCTTTCTGTCTCTCTCTCTCTCTGCCTCTCTCCTCTCTTTCTGCCTCTCTCCTCTCTCCCTCCCTCTCTCTCTCTCTCTCTCTCTCTCTCTCTCTCTCTCTCTCTGCCTCTCTCTCTGCCTCTCTCTCTCTCTCTCTCTGCCTCTCTGCCTCTGCCTCCTCTGCCTCTCTCTGCCTCTCTCTGCCTCTCTCTGCCTCTCTCTGCCTCTCTCTGCCTCTCTGCCTCTCTGCCTCTCTGCCTCTCTGCCTCTCTGCCTCTCTGCCTCTCTGCCTCTCTGCCTCTCTGCCTCTCTGCCTCTCTGCCTCTGCCGGGATTAGGAGCACGTGCCACCACACACAGCTTAATCTTTGACATTTTTGCCCTTTTTCTACTGGGACAATCTTTGACTTTTATTAGGAGTATTCATCCAGTAATATCTAATTGTTATTTGTATAAACATTTGTGCTAAGAAATCTGAAAAGGACTATTATAATATGGATTTGAGATCAACTGGATCAATATTTTAAGAAAATAAAACTCTATCTCAAAGTGGGCCAGTGGCTTCTGTCTGGAGTCCCAGCGCATGGGAGCTGGAAGCAGGAAGATCAGATCACAGTCATCCTCTGCTGAGGACAGTGACTTCTGGCCAGCCGTGGCCTACCTCAGACCTTATTTCAAAAATGAAAGACTCCATCTCAAAGAAAATTGAGAGGAAGAGAGGGAAGGGTAGGGGAGTAGGTCAATATCAGAAAGAAAAAAATAAAAAAATATAACGTAAAATTCTCAAAGGACTTTTTCCTTCTCTCTTGGAGACCTTGAAACCGTAGGCAGGCAGTCGGAAGGCAAGCTGCCAGAATCAATTCACACTTGAACAAAACTTTTGCCAATGCAAACTGAAACACCTATATGAACTAAATTGTTCCTCTTTTCAACAATAAAAGGAAATTAAAAACATCACAAATGTCACTGACTTGGCTCATCTGAAAGGAGGTAATACGGCTCCCACAGGTCATTTTAAATTACCAAGCCATACAGAATAAATGGTTTCCTAAAACAATACAGATTATTTTTACCATGACTCCCGAAATGTATAGACAGGATTTCTCAAAAAGACAATGACTGTCTTAAACTAAGAGAGCGATGGCTTCCAGAACAAGCTTCAAGAATGAATAAAAATGTCATAAGGAAGCCTGTCAGCCTGCATGCTTATGAAGATATTCTAATAATAATTTAATTTAAAGATTATCTCACATATAGTTCCACATGTCATACCAACATGAAAACACAGGCAAAAAGTTCTCCACAAAAAGAGATCTTATCGTTATTTTGGAAAATTTTAGACAAATCACTAAAAGTCAGTAAAATAAAGAACCAACTTAAGCCAACTATTTAGTTGAGAATCATCAATAAATATCAGTAGATTTTTTAAATTTTAGTTTTTAAAAAAATAGTTTTAAAAAAAACACTTTTCAGTTTCTAGAAAGTAAAGAGTATCACAAAACTAAGGAGGCTGAGGCAGGGGATTTTTGAGTGTGAGGATAGCCTGGGACACAGAACTACCTCCTACCTCAACAAGTGAAGTACACGTATGTGTGTGTGTGTACGTGTGTGTGTGTGTGTGTGTGTGTGTGTGTGTGTGTGTGTGTGTATCTGTCTGTCTGTCTGTCTGTGTGTTTATCAAATGCCAAATACCAATAGTCACTTTCCCTCCATTGACTTCCAGCCTTTTATGAAATATTAAAATTTATATTGAAAAAAGCTTTATATTGGATAGCTCTTACATCAAAAAAGGAATCTCAAGCCCCAGAGTTTATAGGCTCAGTGCCAGATCACCAGAGCACAGGAAGGGACATCCAGCAAGACAGTGCTGTTCTGTCTTGCTTCTCTCTTCTCCATGTCCACAGGCAGTTCCAAACATGTCTGCTCTCATTAGGCTGCTCAGAAATAAATATGTCCTCCTTGAAGCCAAGCAGCAGCAAGCTTGGCTCATCACTGAGTGCTAAGAACCCAGCTTTCACTCACTGTGGGGCAAGTTTACGCACATTCCATATTTGAAAGCAAGGTTTCGGTTGAGGGAGCATACGGCTATCCTTACCATCATGTAGTGCCACCTAGGTCATAGAGAGAAGCAGAACAGTGTGGGCACAGAACAGACGTCAACCCAACGCCTGGGCTGTGTCACCTCCACCCGTTCTCTTAAAAGGACAGCAATATAAATAAACCCTCATCCTTAAGGTTAAAAGCCACTCCCGAGTCACCACGTTACTGACTTTGGAATAGGGTACAAAAAGAGGTAAGAGAAGGCCAGACGATGAAGAGAACAGTTGCTGGGGACAGAGTTGGATTTTCCTGCTGTATGTGCATGCTTCAGTTGAAACAAGACAAGGGGAAGACACAATACAGAGCCCAGGGTCCTCATGGAGTCCTGAGGCCCTCCCAACGACAGTGTTCCCTGCAGGTCTTCCTAGGGGGTTGGGGGAGGGGAGGCTGTTTGGTTTGGATTTTCTTGGAGACAGGACTCATGTGTCCCTGGCTGACCTCACTTACTGTGTAGTTAAGCGTGACCTTGAACTTCTGATCCTCTTCACTCCTTCTGCAGAGTTAGGAATCACAGGCATGCACCGCTCAGTTTATGCATTACCAGGAATTGAGCCTAAGGCTTTGTGCATACTGCAGGAGCATTCTACCAACTGAGCTATAGCTCCAGCACATTTCAGTACTTCTTAGAAATTAAACATTTACTCAAAATAACAAAGAAGTCTCCTTAGAAAAGTTAGATCTGGCATTTGATTCTCTGTAGTCACAAAACTTTCTCCCAAAGAGATCAGTACTCGGGGCAGAGCTGACTGGAGGCGAGCCAAAGGAGAAAAAGTATTTGGCCAGTAGCTCTTGTGGGTAAAGTATAAAAGTTGCATTCAGGGCTTTCACTGTAAACTGGGAGGGATAAGCTACCCACACCAGAACCACCAGCTAAGATGCTCACAAGTACCTCACGACACAGAGAAATGAGAACAGATAAAGATCTGATCTGAAGACTGGAGGGAAGCTCTCCCTCACTCACAAGAACTGAGCTGTTAACAGACTGTGTAGTGTTTGCACAGGAACCAGGCAGGATACGCATACACCCATGTGTGTGAGACCAACCCCAAATGATGGTATTAGTACTGCTCGCACCACCACAAAGCCCAGTGACAACATTCCTTGTCATCTGCCCCATCGGTGCTGACCCAAGCTTCCAAGTCACTCATTGCCTAGACACTCGTCTCCTCTCAGCCCTGCGCACCCCACTCTCTCTCATGGCCACTCCAGAGCCTCATGTCCTGTCCCACTGCCCCACTTCAGGGGGATCTATGTTCCACATCACTTTCCCACTGAGGTATTCCAGACTACCCTGCTAAACAACACCCATCCATCCCACTTTATAGCCCTCCTCAGCACCTCAATTAAACATCTATGTCTCTCTTTGTCTGTGTATTTCCATGTAAATTAATTGAAACTCTAGTACAAAAAAAAAAAAAAAAAAATACTATTCAATATCGTATCCCCAGTGAGGATCGAGACACTTGATAAATACTTCACAGTTACTAGCTGAGTGAAAGGAATGTACACAAGTTATTTTATGTACACTGAAAATAATGTTGCCACTTTACTTGGCAGATTCTTTACAGCACATGCATTAATAAATAAGGCATTTCCATATAGTTAGCTAAAGCCCACAATATAATGGTAATGCCCAAGGTGCTGAGGAACGGGAAGAGTGGGAAGACAACCCACAACCCCTGGAGGACTCCAGCAATAGCATCTAACCCAACCAAGAGCAGTCTGCAAAGCACCTAGGACAGCGCAAACAAGCCAGCCTTCCTTTCTACCTGAGAGAAGCTCTTTCTTTTGTCTTAAGTGGAAAATGGCAAACAAAGAAAGAAAGTAGCGCTTGGTACCACCTGATAATAAGGATGCCTTTAGCAGAATCACAAGGAACTTGATTCATTCAAGAAAATATGTACCAAGCAAAGTGTGGTGGCATACATCTTTAACCCCAGCACTCACTAGGCAGTGGTAGGAGGATTTCTATGAGTTCAAGGCCAGCCTGGTCTACATAGGAAGCTACAGCACAGCCAGGGCTATCTAGAGGGACCCATTAAAAAAGGAAAGAAGAAGTGCACCCTTTTCCAATCACAAAGCCAAAAAGCACAGTGAGTCTCCCATCTTCCTAACACACTGCTGACTTCCTTAGCTGGCAGGTTTTTTCAGCTTAAGCAAGAACAAACCAGAGTCAAAATAATCTCCAAGGGAAAAGAAGGAACTGGAGAGGGTAAGGCCGTTACTCACGGATGTGAAGGCCAGCAGCTCCTCCTCCGTCAGCTTATGAACTGGGCTGTTTTTCTGGAAATTTGTGCTTTGAATTAAAAAAAAAAAATGTTGTAGCTAATTAAAAATAACTCTAAAAGATAAATCATTATTTCTTATAGTATACATTTTAAGTCACATACTAAAATGCTATGCAATATATATAGGTATTGAAACATACTTTCAAAGAACAATAAAACTCTGAAAATATAACAGTTGATATCAAAAATACCAAAATAATTTATCTTATCAGAAAAAATAAAGAAATCCAGTGGCTACAAGATGGCTGAACAAGTCAAAATGCTTGCCAATGACATGCACCCTCCAAAAATAAACGCTAAAAGAAAAAAAGGAAATCCAAGCCATGTCACACACCAAAGACAGTGGAAACTACTGATTCCCATTTACTAAACATCTACCACTGACAAATCCCATTATTATGACAACCAGACACCTTGAAATCTGTAAGTCACCTGAGTGTAGAACAACAGGCACTCTAAGATGTCAAGGACAGGGCCTAATGAACACAAACATTCAGCAAACAAGTTAGGTCAGCATTCACATACCCAGAGCTCAGTAATTCCATTCTAGATTATACAGTGTAGAAAAAAAAAAAAAAAAAATCAATAAATGTGTGGACCAGAAATGATACACAAAAATATTCACTGTACTAGAAAAACTAAAAAGAATCAAAACATCCCAAGGGAAAATGACAAATTGTGAAATATCCACCCAGCAAAATGCAGCTGTATAAATTAGATTGCAGCTACAGATTAAAACACAAACCACAGAAACATAATAAAGTGAGGAGAAGTAAATCACAGGGAACTACAGAAAGCATGAAAGCAAGCGAATGGAAGCCCTCAGCCCTGGGATACGGACTTAAGAGGAAAAGTGTTGTTAAAGGCCAGAAAATGACAACTGTGAAACTTCGGATAGCATTTTCTCTGAGGAGAGCAGAGGGAGACATGGAAAAGCTGCACAGGTAGAACTTCTGATGTCTGCAGTTGTCTAGTTCATTTCCACTTTATTGCCTAACAGGTAACTTAAATGCACATATCCACAAGTTACTTTGTATATAAATAGAATCCATATTAGGAATGACAACAAGGAGTGGTGGCTCCCACCCAAAACCTCCTCACTCAGAAGGCTGATGCTGAAAGACTGTTGCAAGAGTGAGGCTAGCCTGGACTACAGAGGAAGGCCCTGTCTCAAAAAACAATTATTATAAAGGGTTGGAGATTTAGCTCAGTGGTTATGAGCACCTGTTGCTCTTGCTGAGGACCCAGGTTCTGTTCCCAGCACCCACATGTGGTTCACAACCGTAACTCCAGTTCTCAGGGCGCCTATACTCACTTCTGATCTCCATGGGCATCCGGTGTACATGTGGTACACATACATAAATGTAGGCAAAATAGTTATAAGTCTAAAATAATAAAGGTGAAAAAGTATGAGAACATAAACCTATAAAGTAGTAATAGTTCCTTATAATCTTCAATATTATGGAAAGATTTTTATGAGCATGGACTGCTTATGTGACAACTTTAAACCTATGTAAGACTGATTTTTATTGTTTTTAATTATCTACATGTATTTTATTCATGTGTATAGGTACATATGAGTGCAGGTGGCAAAGGAGACAGAAGCATTAGATACCCTGAAACTGGAGCTACAGACAGTTGTAAGGCACCTGACCTGGGTGCTGACCACTCACTAACAAAACAGCCAGTGCTCTAACCACTGATCCATCTCTCCAGCCCAACTTACTTACTTACTTTATTTGTTTTATCTATTTATTTATATATTTATGTATTTATTTATTTATTGGGAGGCAGGATCTTGATATGTAGCCCTAGATGGTCTAGAACCTACTATAAAAATCTACTCTGGCCTTAACCTCTGGGGAGTACCACACACCTGGCCTGCACAACATAACAAAATAAATGGGGAATGAAATAATTTAAAACACACAATAAACATATTTTCTGCCTCTGTGTGTATGTGTGTGTGTGCCTTCTCTCTCTCTCTCCCTCCCTCCCTCTCTCTCATTCACTCACTCAGACATTTCTAGTTTGTAGCACAGAGGACTAACAAGATGATCCATCCACTTAGTCCCTCAAGTCCTTCCCATCCTAAGACTTTGTGTTCTCTACATGAACAAGAACATTAAAAAGTCATAAGATGGGATAAGAACCTTATTCAAAATGGATCAATTCCCATTTCCTCTGCAAAGCTTCTAACCGTAAAGCAAGTGGAGCATGGAGAGGAGGAGAAATGTCAGAGGCTCGTTTCCAAATGACAAACAATAAAAACCAACAAAGCAATATCCAACCATGTTTTAAGAAAGGTGGAAGAAAGGAACAAAAGAAAACTATTTCCATTGAATAGCATAAAATACTATACTATTAAAAATAAATTTACTTCAAAATATGCATAGCCAAAGCCAGGTGGTGGTGGCACACACTTTTATTTACTTTTATTTTTTTAATGTACATTGGTGCATGTGTATCTGTGTGAGGGTGTCGGATCCCCTGGAACAGGATTTAGAGACACTGTGAACTGTCATGTAGGTGCTGGAAATTGAACCCAGGACCGCTGGAAGAGCAGCCAGTGCTTTTAACTGCTGAGCCATCTCTCCAGCCCCTTGTACACACCTTTAATCCCAGAACTTGGGAGGCAGGTAGATCTTTGAGTTTGAGGCCACCCTGGTCTACAAAGTGAGTTCCAGGACAGCCAGGGCTACACAGAGAAACCCTATCTCAAAAAAAATTTTAAAAAAAGTGTGTCTAAATATTATATATGTCCTACATATATAATACACCCACACATACATTTCTTTGGGGGTCAGCTGGAGAAGTGCATTCAAGTTCTGAGACACTGAGCTCAGATCCCCAGCACCCACAGAAAAGCCAGCTGTGATCATGTGCATCTGTAACCTAGTCCTTCCTATGGGGACAAAGAAGGGATCCCCTTTTATAGGCATCAAGTAGGTGAGCATCAGGTTCAGTGAGAAATCCTGTCTCAAAAAAGATAAGGTGGGGAGGCCTGGTGTGAATGTCCACAGACCCCTCTACTTCTCCATGCATCTCACACACACAATCACTCTCACCTATTATTTAGTATTTTATTAAAAATTTGCACCTAGCTGAAGATAACCAAACCCTAAGAGAAGGAGCTACAAACTCAAATGATTCTGAACCTCTGATCCTTTAATTTGCTGCCCAAGAACTGTCCACCTTCACAAGCCGTACAACTGCTACTGCACAGGGAGGAGTTGATGGAAGATCTTCCCAAACTCAGGGGGACAATAGTCAAGGTGTTCAACACAGCCATTACCGTACCAGACTCCAAGGACCACAGCAAGCTCCTCAGCACACAGCTCTGGCATCTGAAATTGTTCACTGTCTGCTAACTTTATTTCATTCAGAACAGTATCATCGTTGAGCTCAAGATTCTGGTGGGACACAGAAGAAAATATTTAGAATAAAAGTTACATCTCATTCATTCATTCACTCAGTCATTCATTCAACAGACGGCTAAAGGAGATGATATTGATGGTTGGTGGGTTTCTTGGAGGGAGGCTAAGGTACATTATTTTTGTTTTGATTACATTGGAGTTTTTGTTTTGTTTGGTTTGATGTTCTGCCTTTTGTTGGTGTTTAAAACAGGGTCTCACTATGTAGCCCTGGCTGGCCTGAACTCACTAGGTAGACCAAGCTAGCCTTAAACTCACAGAGGTCCACCTACCTCAGGGTCCTGAATACTAAGATTTTGAAGGCATGTAGCACCATATCCTGTGTAAAACACACTTCTGAATTTTTGAAGATTTATATAATGTCTAAATATGGTCAGTCAGCATACTGTCTCTTGTGGAATCCATAGTAGGGACAACTTACCTTGTGAAAAGGTTTGCCATGTGCACCTCGGTGGAAGTGAAAGTGGGAGACTGACAGTGGTCACTACTGAGTGACTCATGTGCAGAAGAACCTCCACAGGGTAACCCCACCACCCGTCCCCACCTACTTACACTCTCTTCCTGCCTGTCCCTACCACTGGCCCTCTTTCTACCCTGTCTCCCATCACTGTAGGGGTATGTATCCATCCCTGTGGTTCTCGTCACATGAGAGTGGCCCAACAACCCAGGTACCACGGCCCATCTGCCTTCCTAGTCACTCAAACTGACACCGAGAATGTGGACTGCCAATACAACACTAGCCCTTCTGAAGAGTTGGAGTCAGACACGTTTTAACACCCCCTGTCCTCAGCAGCAAAGCCATTACTGCCACTTGCTTGGAGTCAGTTAAACTACTTTATGGCAAAGCATACTGTTTTTGTAAGTACCTTTCATTAATAATCTGTCTTTAAAAAAAAAAAAGGAAAATAAGTGTTAAAAAAATAAAAAGGACTAGTGTTCAGAATATGGAAAGCTCTTAGACAACCAAAATTAAAAGTGGACCAAAAATGTATGTAGGTACTTCAAAAAAAAAAAAAAAAAAAAAAAAAGAAGGTCTATAAATAGCCAATCAAGACACAAAATGTGCTTAAGAAGGACTAGCACAGAGGCTCAGCAGATACTGGCACTCATTACCAAATTCAGTTCCTGGGACTCACATGGTAGAGCCCAAACCCACAAACACAGTCACCACTGCTAGGGAGGAAGAGATTCTCCAACAGGTCAAGCAACCTGCAAGTTGTACAGGGAGCTCAGGGATGTGGTGAGCATCACCATGCTGTGTTGGGCTCCTGAGTGATGCAGACACCTTTGAGTCATCCATGTCCCTCTATAACCTTTCGCCATACTACTCCAAGTCCCCAGGTTCCAAAGCTAGGTTTAGGTGAAATCGTTTCTTCTTTGTGCTACTTGAGGTGAATGAACAGACAGCTGTTCACATCTCCCCAGGGAAATTCACACAACATCAAATAAATGTCATACAATGCAGGAATGACACTTAATGACAGAAATCACATGGGCATCTCAACAGGAGCAGGAAAGGCCTTTGGCAAAGCTCATTGTCTATTCGTGATCTTTTCCTTCAGAGAACCTGAACTCACACACCGAGGTTGTCTGCTGACCCCACACACACAGTCTGCTCACATACACAAACACACACCATACACATCATGAAAGATTTGACTTTTGTGTAACTAGACTTTAGAATTAAATCTCTTTTCAAAGATACTGTTCTAGCCTACAGATCAGATTCCAGTGGGCAATCTAAAGCTTAATGAGGGAGGGGCTGGGGCAGAGAGGAGGAAATTAAAATGAGTGCACTCATTACACATTCTCTGACTAGTGTTAACCACAGCAGCATGCGCACACACAGCTCAGTCACAGCGCCACATCCTCGAGGAAGTAATGTCAAGTTCTGTGTCTCTATGACCCTCTCCTTCATTCAGTCTTCTAGAACTAACAGCTGCTCCCTAAGAAAGCTACCACAAAAGAGAGTGAACTGGAACTCGCCCAGTGTTCTTATCAGAGGCGTCTGTAACTGGCTGGTTCTATGTGTCAACACAAGCTGAAGTCATCACAGAGAAAGGAGTCTCAGTTAAGAAAATGCCTCTATGAGATCCAGCTGTAGGCATTTTCTCAACCAGTGATCAATGGTGAGGATGCAGCCCACTTCGGGCAGCACCCTGGGCTGATCCTCCTGGATTCTATAAAAAACAGGCTGAGCAAGTCAGGGGAAACAAGCCAGTAAGCAGCACCTCTCCATGGCTTCTGCATCAGCTCCTGCCTCCAGGTCCCAGCCCTGCCTGAGTTCCTGTCCTGACTTCTTCCACTGATAAATTATGATCTGAAAATGTAAACCAAGTAGACCCTTTTCTCCCCTATTTGCTTTTTGGTCATGGTGTTTCATCACAGCAATAGAACCTTGACTAAGACACATTCCTCAGAACGAACTAAATGACAGCTCTTCCCTCTCCCTGTGGCATTAGTCTCAGAACAGAATACAAATTTGGTACTCAGTGCACTTGAGGTAAATTTACTTATAGGTTCTAAAATGAGGTGTACCAAAGCATGGCCACTAAAGACATTAAAATCAATAAAAGGACAATCAAAAACCGTAGATGTAGGCTGGAGAGATGGCTCACAAGTGAAGAGCACAGGCTGCTCTCCCAGAGGAACCAGCTTCCATTCCCAACACACGTGTGGCTGCTCCAGTTCCAGGGGATGCAATTCCCTCTTTTGGTTTCTGTGATCATTACACACATGTGGTACACAGATAAATGTGCAGGCAAACACCCATACACATAAAGTAAAAATAAATCTTTAAAAATATTTAACATATAAAACTGTAAGTGTGGGAATCTCTGGAAAATGAAGATATGTTTGTGGCCTCCATGAACGCAACCATCCTAGACTCTTAAGTTCAAGCCACAAGAAAATTCATTAGACATGTCAAAAAGCATACCGAAGCAGCAAGCAACCCAAGAATGACCAAGTTGAAAGCAGATCATAAAATGAGAGAAAAGGAATTCTGGTCATTGGTTTATGTATTTAGGAGAAGCCAGAGAAATGACAAGTCTCTGAATGTTAAAAATATCCACAGAAGACCAAAGTAAAGGGACTAATATAGAGCGGGTGTGGTGGCTCATGCCTACCATCCCAGTGTACGGAGCAGGGACAGACCTGGTGAGTGAAAACCTGAGCATGGCTGACATGGGCACGGATGTGCCAAGGACTCCAAGGATTGCCTCAGACCCATAGGAAAATGGCAACATGGATCAAGCCTGAAAGGAATGGCAAAGCTTTCATCAGGAGCCCTAGGATAACAAGTAGTGCTAACAGACTACTGATCACTGTGTGTAGAGATTAGCAACTACCCCTTCCTGCTCCTGAATGTTTACTTCCTGAGACTGTTCATCTACAGACTTCCTATGCAGACTAGCTAAGCCCTCTCCAACTCCGTGCTGTGCCTAATAGACTCGCTACAGTTCCAAGGTACAGAGGGAGCAGACTCCCACCAATTCCAGCTTTATTGCATGTGTGTCTGTGTGTCTGTCCCTTCTCTACTCCCTCAGCACCCCCCATCAGGGTTCTATGACCAAGCCAGTTGGGTTATGGCATACTAACACTTAGGAGGCTAAAGGAGAGGCCGGAACTAAAGGCCACCCTTGGCTGCATAGCCAGTACCTGCTTCAAAAGGAGAGAAACAAAATAAGGTAAACGGGTATGGCATCAGGAGTCTCTTAGTCTGTCTGCCTTTTATATGTCAAGGGGCAACACAGCAACACTATAACTTGTGCCTACTACACTGTAAGGAAGCTGTGCTATCTGACTGTGGGTGCAGCTGGCACTCACTGTGGTAAAATGCATCCCTACAAACTGTAAGCCAGACTAAATCCTTCCTTCCTCGAAAAAATTATAAAAGAAAAAAAAAATACTACTTATCCCCGTTTTAGGTAAAGATGAGCAACGTCACAAAAGTTCATCCAGCCTCTTCTCATCACTCAGGGTTGTGACACTCACCTCCTGAAATAGTGACAGGAACTAAACCACTCACCTTGGCTAAACACTCCTGGGGCGTGGGTGCTGGGCTGAACTCACGACTGGAAGGGACATCCTCTTCTCTCTTGACATCTACAATCAGCTGTGCCACATAATTTTCCTGGAATCGTGTCCTTTTTCCCAAAGCACCTGAAAATTAAAATAAAATCTTACCTGTGGATTTGTCAGGCAGATTTATAGTACAATCAGGATGACTTAATATTTTCAGAGTGCTAAAGTATTTTCTCCATACACATATGAAAGACCTGAGGCCTAGTGATGTTAAAATTACTTCAGATAATCCGAAGCCAATGAACTACAGGGCTAAGGCTCACACCCAGGATTTCTGACATGAGATTCTCAGTCCCCATTTTTGTTTATTTTTACTTCTGCTGAAAAGAGTAACTTAAGTACTGTGGGTAGAATTCACACATACACACGTATTTACCATACACATATAATGTTGTGTGTGTGTACACATACACACATATGAAAAGACAGGCTGACACCTGTCACCACTCACTCAGGATCACAGGATGCTCTGCATTAAAGCCAGCACTTAGCTGGGGCCTCAGCTGCTAAATCCCAGGCAAGTACCCCATCTGGCTTCTCATGATACCAACATTTCTTCTTTATGTCTCTGAAATAATATACTGCAGAAGAGTTATTTTCAGATCACTTTGAAGAGAAGCAAAAGTTTCAACATCCACTCTCTGGAAAATATGGGATTACTAAGAGCAGCCTACAAAATCTGCTTCCTATACTGAGGACTCTGGCTCTGAGTAACTATCGACCCTGTAAACCAGTCATGCTCAGGACAGCCACTGAAGTGGCTTAAGAGCTTAGTTCTTTATAGTAAGTCTATAGCTGAGTGAAAAACAACAATCTGCTTCTCTTTTTTTATTTGTGAGTATACTTGCATTTTCAAGTTCTTCACCTCGACTTTGGAAAAAAATTAAAAAAATATAATAGCTATTAAACATACCACTGATTAAAACTTAATATATAAGGCACCGTGTCATTAATACTTAAATAATCCCCCAAAATCTCCTATAACAAAAAAATTTTTTAAAAAAATCTCTGAAATGAACCTCATAAATTTATTACATATAACTATACTTCCAAATACAGACAAAACTCCAAATTATTTATGGCATTGTTCCAAAAACTATAAACTAGATATTAAATAACTTTTTCCACACAAACACTGTAATAAAAGATGGCTGAGGTCCCATAAAGTCATATAAGACTCATACAGCTAAAGGACTTTCCTGAGTAATACTGACTCAATAAGAAGGACCAAACACTGGGGTTGAAAACAGACCTACGAGATGATCTAGGTCTAGCATGGGACAATAGTCTCAGAGATGCTCAGCCTGAACCTGTGAGCTGGTGATGTTAGTCATTCAACTATACTACAATAGATTAGGATAGAACAGCACGCCATACAAAGCAGGGTTTCTTCTTTGGCACAGAAGAAACAACAGAGGACTTAAGAAAAATTCTATATAACTCATTCATTCTTTCAACATACACATACAGTACACGTGCTGTATAGCTTCAGAAGGTGACCTACTAGGGAGAGGAGGAGAGATAAAGAAAATGACAGACACATGGACATATGGACAGAATAGCTGGAATCAGATGGTATGGTCCCTAGGATGCAGAAACCACAGCACCCTGGAAGCTCAGCATCTTTATTATATACAGTTGAATAGGGAAGCAGGGTGATTACTGACAGATAAGCAAGGAAGGGCTATTATATACAGATAGACAAGGAGGCAGGGTTGTTAGAGGCAGCTGAACACGGAGGCAGCCTTGTGGGTAGGTGCAGGTTATGTAGGGACACGGTCTGCAAGCTGTAAACATCTAAGTGGAGAAAGCTCAGTGAACATTTTCTGCACACTATCAACAGTTGCACTAGAACCTGAGGAAGGCTCTGCCATTGTTCTGAGCCTCATCTGAGGAAGGCTTTGCCTGCCATCCCTGCCCCCAATGAGACTAAAGCACTGGTCTCTGACATGGCCACATCCTTGTCAAACAAACACATCCACTGGAACTTCACTTGTTCCTTGCAATATTGAGCACTGCTATATGTCAGTTGGTTCTTCCCCACCCACCCCACCCGCCTCCTGGCTGACCTGGAACTTACTCTGTAAGTTCCTTGAGAACTTGACTATTGGCTAGCCTTGAACTCAGAGATCTACCTGCCTCTGCCTCCCAAGTGCTGAAATTAAAGGTACGTTATTCATTTATTTACTTTTATTTTATATACAACAGTGTTTTGACAACACAAATGTCTGAATGAGGGTGTCAAATCCCCTGAAACAAGAGTCACAGACAGTTGTGAGCTGCCATGTGGGTGCTGGGAATTGAACCCCGGTCCTCTGAAGAGTAGTCATGCTCTTAACAACTGAGCTATCTCTCCAGCCCTCAGCTGGTATTCTCAAGCGCTGAAGATACACCTAAGAAACGATCCTAAGAAATACAATATGGGCCGGGCAGTGGTGGCGCACACGCCTTTAATCCCAGCACTTCAGAGGCAGAGGCAGGAGGATTTCTGAGTTTGAGACCAGCCTGGTCTACAGAGTAAGTTCCAGGACAGCCAGGGCTACACAGAGAAACCCTGTCTCGAGAAAAAAAAAAAGAAAAGAAATACAATATGGAATGCAACAAAGAACAGAAACAACAGGAAGCACTTACAAGACTGGGCAATACACAGAGGCAGGCCACACAGGGGTAAGGCTAAACTGGGAAGTCAACAGAGGTTTTTGAAGGATTATACCAGAACCAAATGATCCAAGGTCCATTTATGTACTCCTGCCTTCTGTGACTACAAAACATTTTAGAACAAGAAATGGACTCTATGAAAAAAGACAACATAATCCCAAATTTGTTCTAAAAATTTTTAGATAAAATCTTTAAAATGTATTGTGAAATAAAAAACGGGTAGGCTCTAGAAAATTAAATACGTGACCAAATATGGTAGGGCATCCCAAATTCTAACACTAAAGAGACTAATTCTAGACTATCACAAGTTAAATACCAGCCTGAGATATATATATATAAAAAAAAAAATCTAGAGGATGGAAGATTATAAACATAGCCCAACAAGTTTTCTCTGTATCTTATGGTCAGTCTAGCTCTACACTTAAAAAACTCAAAAGGGCCGGAGAGATAGCTCAGCCGATAAAGGCTCACAACCAAAAGGACAAAAAAAAGTACAAAAAAATCAAATGCAAAAATACAATACAAACTGCCAACATACTTACTACCTTTACTGTAAAATAAAATTGAGTATCTGTGAAAAGTAAAAACTTACCTGTCAGGTTAATCTGTAACTTGCTGATGTCTTTAGCAGTACTGAACCAGTCTTTTGCTTCTTTATATTCATAATAATATAAAAACATATGTGCACATTCCAGATGAAACTGAATAGCCAAAAGTCGACCTGAATCACCTTCAAATAAATTCTCTTGTTTCATCACTGTGAGACAAAAGATGAAACATTAAATATTAAGATGCCTGCAATGTAGAGTCCCAAAGAGTAAAGTATACATCGCAGGATTTTAATTATTTTGAAGAATTTTAAATACAGAAGGTACCCACACAATCAATCTTAGGAAATGCTATTTACAGCACTGATCCTTCCTAGGTACCTGTCCTAACCATCCTAGAGAAACATGGCCAGAAGTATGGGAACATAGGATGCTGATTCAAAGTACCAAATTAATCTGTAAACTAAACACCATGGAAAATCTCAAGAAGGGAGATTAGCTGAGTTCACTACACAGAAAATATAGATTTTCTCCCTTGAGAATGGAAACATTCATGTTTGTGTATGAATAAATATCAAATATAGAATAAATAGTGGCTTAGCAGTCCATTCTAATTTATTTCTCTAACTAGAGGTAAAATATGGAACCAGTGAGATGGTTCACTGGGCACAGGGGCTTACCACCAACCCTGAAGACCTAAGTTCAATCTCTACAGCCCACATGGGAGAAGCAGAGAAGTAATTCCTAAAAGTTGTTCTCTAACATACACACTAATATGACACAATTTTTTTAAATTTTAAAATAAGTAAAACAAGAGAATAATAACCTAGCAATAAACATCTGAGGTAACATGACTATCAAAATTAACTGTATAGAGTAAAGAACACAATACTATATACTATATAATACCCGGGTTCAGGGTTTCTCAGGTAACAGGATGCCCATACAATTGGTTCCCTGTAACAATTCTCTACTGCAACATTTCTGACAAGCTGTTTGTAAACTATTTTCAGTGATGGCTTTATCAGCATTTCACAAAGCAGTCTATAAGAATAAATGTCAAATGGGAGATGAACTTCGATGTCCTAACACTGGTGATGATTTTCCAACATCCAAGCTGAAAGAGAAGTTCTAGTCACTAAACAGCTATTTGCTTAGCACTGGGCACTTCCAGCGAGTGCCTAAGTTTTCACACTCCTGCCTCTGAGGAGGGTGTTATCTCCACTTAAATCATTACTGACCAGGGTGGAGAACACAGCTACATGGTAGGGCACCCGCCTAGCAGTGAGGCCCAAAGATCACTTCCCTGCACCACAAAGAAAGACTAGACACAGTTCAGACAGCTCCGTGACTGACCACCTCAGCTGTTAGGTAGCAAAGCCAGCAATGGCATCCAAACGTCTCCTAAGCTTGTAGGAGAAAAGAGGGGTGGGCATAGGTGGGAGAAGGACAGAGTGCAGAGGCATGACAGAAGCCCAGGCTACTTCATCATCTGGAGATGTGCCTGTCAGTCTTAACAGCTCCAGAACAAGACCCACCTTCGTCCTGCTGTGAGCTGAGCTTAGAGTGGCTCTGAAAGACGGAAGGTGTTTTCTCAGTGCCAACCCTCTGAGAGGTTCTCTGCAGTGAGATAAAGAGGGTGATCCGCAGGCTCTGCCTTGTCTCAGGAGACACATGGGCATGCAACAGGAAGTTCTACTTTGAAAGCACCTCAGGACATTTCATCCATATTTATCCATAGCAAACCAACCCCTGCAAAGGCTGGACCTCATCATCTTGATTGCTCTTAACAAAAGGTCTCTTTTCTTTCTTTTGTCTCCTTCATTCTACCCATCATTCCTGAGTGTCTAGCCATTGTTGCCAGATATATAACCATCTATGACCCTAGCAAATTAGAGACACATATTACCATATACCTGAAATGAAATTGAAGCTTCAAGAAATTGAGGAAGTAAAAAGTTAGAAAATATGTACAAGAAATTACATGGATCAGGGAGGACTGGAGCTCAGATCCCTAGAGATCACATAAAATACTAAGCTGGTGAGGGGAGTGGAGCAAGCCCAGACAGGTCCTGAGGGAATGTGTTGTTGGCCTGGATATAGCTATGTCCAGTGGAAGCCTCAGGCCCATAGGACTATTGGCAAAGCTGTTACCCACATGGGCCAGGCTTAAGAGAGGCAGCAAAGCTCTCAGTAGGAGTTAAAGCATCCATGGTGCTCCTCATGAGGAGCTGGGGGTAGGGTGGAACAGGACGGAGCAGAAACAGAGGCTGCAATTGGGCTGTCTGGCGAGGGTGCCTGGCTTCCCAGCCTGCTGTTGAGAACAACCCCTGGGGTGCTCCCAAGGGGAATGCTCGCTCACTGCCCCTCCTGTGGGCCCTATGGTGTGATGCTATGTCTGTATATTCTATACAAAGGTACTTGTCCTTTCCCTTTATAAACTACATTTGACATAGATTAAAACAGTATAAACAAACAAACAAAAAAAAGGAGTTAGAGCATCAGTGTGAGCAAAGTAGCAGTGTAGCAGTGTGTTCAAAGGTTGACTACTTCCTTCTCACTGGTGTTTACAGCCTCAGACTGCTCACCTACGGAGACCTCCAGAGACTAGTTTACTCCTCCCTCGGTTCTATACCTAATACAGGCTGAGCTTCTGTGTTATTGAGTTAGAAAACTCCCGCCAGATCAGCACTTTTACAGTACCGTGTATCAGTTGTTTCATTGCTGCCTAGCCTGCTACCCCTAGTCAGAGTCCCAGGATCCACCTGTAATGTCAGGATGTGGGAAGTAGAGCTGGGATTCCAGGAACAAGCTAACTAACTAAATGACAAATTAATAAGATCTGAGCACACATCAGAGACCCAAAGGAAAACACCCAAGTCTCCATGTGTGAGCACAGGCAAACATGCAGACATATACACACCGAACTCACATACACATGGAAAAAATATAAGTCAGAATAGCAAAACAAGGAACTCATCAAAAGTGAAGAATTTTCTTAAATTTCAAAATTAAATGGGCAGAACAAAAACCTGGAAGGTAGATCCAAAGGAACTGATGTAAAATAAAAAGAAGCAACAAAAAGAACTAAGGTCCAGTGAGGATGCACATGGGGTACAAAACATGTCTGAAGAGCAAGGAAAAATAGACAGTTCACCAAAGTATGTGAAGAGAGAACAGCTAAGAGTTTTCCAGAAGTGGAAAAAAATCATTAAAATTCAGAATCAGAAAGCCCAATAAATGCCTAGCAATACAAAGAACCTCAGAGTGTGACTGTAGCCACACGGAGAGCCACAGACACACAGGAGATGGGAAGTTGGCCCAGCTGACTCCCCCAGCCCAGCAGCTCAGACTGAAGTCGGCAGGACAGTTGCAGGATGGCACTGCCCCAACCCTGTTCAACCACAGTCCCAAAAGAGAGCTGAAAAAGATTTCCAAGCAAAGGAACAGGGAAGCTCACCACCAAGATACTTTTGTTCAATGGAGTAACTACTAAACTTTTCAGTTTTTCACACACACACACACACACACACACACACACACACACACACACACACACAGAGAGAGAGAGAGAGAGAGAGAGAGAGAGAGAGACAGAGAGACAGAGAGACAGAGAGACATACATAGACAGAGAGAGACATAGACAGAGAGAGACAGAGACTGACTAACTGCAGGAACAGAAGAGAAAACACTGTCCCCCAGGGCAAAAAGAAAAGGGTGGAGGACCACAATCCCCAACTACAGTCCCAAACTTCCAGAAAGAACACACCTGTCAGGCCTGCAAAGTGGGAAGGGGGCCTCTTTAAGCAACAGCTTTCAATGAGGGCTCAGGCATGGAACTATTTTTAGAACTTCTGAATCAAAGCAAAAGTTGCCAGGTCCTAAAACCACTCAAAGGGAAAACTGTGTAATGTTAGCTAAGCTACTGACAATGTATTGAACTTCCAGTGAAGAGCAGAGAGAGAACTGATTATTCCCAAAGGTAGGCACCTTCCCACAAGAAAGCCAGTCTCACATGATAAAGCATGAGAAACACAAAGAGACGTCTGCAGATGTGCTCTACACTGAGATGCAGATTTAGAAACAGTACACAGGAAAGAACACTTGAGATATATATATCCAAACCAGCTGAGGTGGCTCTGGATAAAGGCACTTGAAAGAGGCTTTGAAGCTGGGAAGCCCAGGCCATCATTCTGTTGTCCCCTGGGGGACTGTGTTTTCTCTTCTGCTCCTGCAGAGTGTGTGTGCACATGTATCTCAGTCAACTTGACTCTGTCACGTAAGTTAGCTAGAAAGGATGATCTCTACAGGGCCTTTCCAAATCAAAGATTTCAGACAAGGATGGTGCAGGAATGGAAAAGGACAAAGACATAGAACCCTTGGGGCAGAACTAACAGGATTCAAGAACCAGCTAGTCAACAGCTGAGTCAACTGTAAAAAAGGATTTCAGCTCTGGTAGACTCTGGCACAGTATGCTGATCCAATAGACATACACTTATTATTAGTACTATGTAAGTTCTCTATTAAAATTCATACTCATGACCTTCTAGACAAAATGTCAACCCATACATTTAAAATATGAGCTAAATGCAAAATTTCTTTCCAAGAAATTTTTTAATGCTATGTTAAATAGTATATTTAATAACACTCATTCCAAAATATCAAAGAGAAATTTTATCACTGAATACATCAGTATTTGGCTGTGAGAACACTCTAACTGCAGGATCACACAGCTGCAGGGAGAAGACACTACAGAACTCACTCACAAAATATTTTCATGTTTCTTCTTAGATAGTGTCTTCATGAGTTCAAATGGCAATATTCCACCTCACGCACTCCATGCAATTAATTCTCAGTATCTGATCCAACAGTCAACCGCAGAACTGTGGTTGCATCTAGTCCAGCATCCCAAAGAATGCCTCATGCTGTGCTGAGGAACATGTGTTTCATGGTTCTGGCCTATTCCTATCATAAATGTGATATGCCCAGCAAAGCGACGCTGATGCATGCCGTGACAGGCTCTATCTATCCACTGAAGTAGCATTCCTGGACACAAGTAAGAAGATCTCGGCTGTTCACAAAACCCTTTGGTATGTCTCACAAGCTGAAGAATTCCTGACAATTTCTGATGATCCTTCAAGAGCAGTATTTCAAATATAATATCCTCCAGAACAAAATATTTTTAAATAAAATTATTTATGAAATATCACAGACCAGCCGGGCAGTGGTGGCGCACGCTTTTAATCCCAGCACTTGGGAGGCAGAGGCAGGCGGATTTCTGAGTTTGAGGCCAGCCTGGTCTACAGAGTGAGTTCTAGGACAGCCAGAGCTACACAGAGAAACCCTGTCTCAAAAAAAAAGAAAAAAAAAAAAAAAAAGTCACAGACCACTTCAGATATAGCTAAAATGTCCAATTATGTAAAGCCACCAATTTGTGACGAGATAAAGTGAAAATGCTGATTAGCCTGGAAGAACAACATAAAAATTCTTGGTTGCAGGGCAAAGCAAATGATGTGCCCCAACCCACCACAGAAATGTAGGCCACTGGGAATATGAGATATCTACAGACAAGATTCCCAATCATCTCAGTTAACCATTTCTGCTTTTGAACTGAATTTTAACTTCTAGAATGTAACTTCTAGGAAAAAAAAATTCCCTCAAGAGCACCCAATATGGTTCCAACCTTTTAAAGGAACATACAGGTTTTTTTTTCCTTAACAATGAAGGCTACTCCTTACAAAGATTAGTCAGTAAGATATATTATAGATGAAGCAATAAATACAGGTGTACTAATATGAGACAACATGGAAGAGGAATATAACTTTATCAGAATTATACCAAATTAGGTTTGCTTAAAAAACAAAAAGAACTCCTAGTAACAACACCTGGCCTTCCTTTTCAATAACCAATTTCCACAAAAGCATAGAGAAGTGTAAGGAATTGTGTAACAGCCTTTGGAACATAATGTAACTGTCATTATGTAAAATTCAATAGTGGACTCGGTGCTCATAGCACTCTCTTCCAAATGCTTTCCTGGTCCTCCAGGAAAGTCACCTTTGCGCCCCATCACCATCAGTGACATTCAACTCATCCCTCTCTGGCTTTCGAAACCTTGTCCTGCCTCGTGAACTACAAGGCTATTCCCCTGCATAGTTCTTTTACAAAGTAGCCTCACTTCATTTCAAAAACATATAACGGCATAAACCAGGAAAGACCAAATGTACATAGTTCTCACTTGCTAAAAACAGAAGACAACACACTGCCTCCTAAACAGGTACAGTGTCCTCATTTCTCCAAGCTCCACCTCTTCCTCCATTCTGAAGAGAACGTCACACCTAAGCAACACTAGTGAGGAGACTGAGGGCCACACATACAGCATTAGTGTGGGATCTGCTTTCCCGTAACTTCTATAGTGATTCCACTGACTCAGACGGACCTTTATGGAGACAGTAGGCAGTTATTCCCAGACCAACACCATGACTTCTCCCTCTTATCTGCTAGCTCAACTAGGTGTCTGCTGCTGTTGGTCCATGTCACTCAGAGGCACTACTTACTACTCTTCTCCAGGTACCCTCGAAGTAGAAACATAAAAGCCAAGTACTGAAAAAAAAAGAAAACTTGTTCAAGTTTGTTGCTTTAAAAAAATAGATAGATAGATAGATAGATAGATAGATAGTCAGGGTTAAGAGCACTGGCTGCTCTTCCAAAGGGCCCATGTTCAATTTCCCAGTTCCCCCATCTAATTTAGTTTCTAGGGGATACAACACCCTCTTCTGGCCTGTAAGGACACCTACACATGTGGGTCACATACATACACAAATACAAACATGTAGGCAAAACTCCCACACATAAAAAGTAAAACAAAATAAATTTTAAAAGTAAATTGGATACATTCGAGATGTACTACTACTGGACAGAAAAGCAAAAACCTCGTTTTGGTTTTTTTTTTTTTTTGGTTTGTTATTTTAAGGCAAGATCTCACTATGCTGTCCCAGTTCAAATAGAAATGTTGGGCTCAAGAGATTAGCCTGCTTCAATCCACGAATGGCTGGTCCAGCAGGTCTACATCACCATATTAACCCACTATCTCATCAGCAACAGGTTTCAGAACAGAATAAGTGTTGACACATATGCATCACTTAACCCCTTGTGGTTTTAGTCTCAACTGTCCCACATGTTGTCACACCTAAAATCCTCAAAAACCAAAGACTTGGTACAAACATACACATAACCCAATTTTTATATTGACTGAATTCATTTCTTTGCTTTCCTTTTAAATTATGTATAAATGTCCATTTTATCTAAATTAGCAAATGCTTATATATTTCTGTCCAAAATAAAACAAAAATTGAGATTAATAAAAGTTAGCTTTATCCAATCACCTGGGTGAGTGAAATTACCACATATACTACAATCCTTCCCACTCTGTGCTAGCCTACTTATTAATATATAGATAAGCCCTTGAAGGTAACGAACTTCAAAAACAAAGCCCGATGCCTGCAGTTGACTCATGCCATCACTGTATGCCGCCTCATGTACAGACGATCACTGCACCTTCACCCGAGCTATGGGAACCACCATTCCCTAGGCTCCCTACTAAACGCACCTACACACAGTCACACCACACTATACTCTGGACATAAAAGAATATGGGCCTTGGAGCCAGGCATGGGCAATATCAAACCCCAGCTTTGTAAATCAGAAATTCATTAGGAACCTCAAGTATACTTGTATTTAAATACTCCTTTACACCAAGAGATTTGGTTTGGTAATTTTTTTATGATTTTGTTTTTCATTTTAATTACACATATATGTGTGTGATTCTATGCACATCAAAGAAGATGTCTGTAGAGATCAGAAGAGAATATCAGCTCTCCTGTGAGCTGCCACCATGTACTGGAAACTGAGCTCAGACCCTGCAGAGGCTCACTGAGCATCATGCCAGCCCTATTTGGCAATTTTTGTAAGAAAAGCCATTCTACAAGCAAAGGGGGCCTGGAAGCAAGTGCCGAGGTGCCCGATGGCCTCCTCTCCTTCAGGGCTTTCCTAGCGAATGTGAAGGATGGGCAGCAAGAGCAGCAGGGAGCCCTGGGAAGCACAGCTGCTTTGTGACTCTGGGAAATCTCTCTCACTCCTGTTTCAGGTCACTTTCTGTTTAATGTTATAAACTATTAAAACAATAAGGCAGCCGGGCAGTGGTGACTCACGCCTTTAATCCCATCACCTGGGAGGCAGAGGCAGGCGGATTTCTGTGAGTTTGAGGCTAGCCTGGTCTACAGAGTGAGTTCCAGGACAGCCAGGGCGCCAGGGAAACCCTGTCTCGAAAAACCAAAAAAAAAAAAAAAAAAAAACCAATAAGGCAAATGCAAAAGTGCCTTCCGCTGCCATCCTCAGGAAAACATATTCTATCAAATGTCTTTAAAATTAAGCTTTCTTTCTGGTTCTTCAAAGAAAAAGAATAATTTCCTATTCTAGGTATAATTAATCTTAGTTTGCTCTAGCTCTAGTTAAGCCTTTTAAAAATGATAATAATAAATGAAGTTTATATTTGTTTCCAATAAAATTTCTTACACTAAAAAAACAGAAGAAAATACTAAAATACCTTTATGTAATTTGTGATGAAAATAACAGTAGCCTACTGGGCATGATAGCTCACAGGCTGTTTAATTCCAATATTTTAATTCCATTACTCAGAAGGCAGAGGTCAGCAGATCTCTGAGTTTGAGACCAGTCTGGTCTATACAGTGAGACCCTTTCTACAGAAAGACAACAGACAGACAGATAGACAGACAGATGATAATGATCTACATAGAATACTTCTAAGCAGGTAATAAAAACAAAACTGATCATCCTTTTTGTTTTTTAAAGACAGGGTCATAGCCAGGGGGATGGTGGCACACACCTTTGATCCCAGCACTCAGGAAGTAGGGGCAGAAGGATCTCTGTGAGTTCCAGGTCAGCCAGGGTCTAACTATATAAACACACTAGGCAGAACAAACCTCTTAAACTCTCTCCAAGAGCTCTCCTGGCCTCTGGTATCAAGTGCTGGAATTAAAAGTGTGTACCGCCATGCCTGGCACTGTGTTCTTTAAAACTCAAAAGGCCAAAAAAAGTCAGCAAGAGATGCTTCTGGGAGACAAAGCACCCGCCTACATGTGAGAGGCCATGGCCTTGGTCTTCAGTACCACAGAAAACAAGAAGGGATTCAGTACTCAGCACCCAGTAATTCATGACAGAACCCATCCAAAAGAAAAAGAAACAAGTTCAAACAGAAGGCTGTAATTATTAGTCAAAGGATACATTCAAATGAAACCTCTCAGATAAGAAGTTAAAATGGAATACATGCATATCAAACAAAAATCTTCTAAAAGGACAGGGTAGCCAACACCTATAATGCCAACTGAAGCAGGAGGATTATGAGTTTGAGGACACCTTAGAAAAATACAGTGTATTCCAGGTCAGCCAGGTCTAGCAGACACAGCAAAACCTGTGTCAAACACAAGCGAGCAGGCCTGCAAGATGGCTCAGCAGGTAAAGGTACTCACTGTGGGAGCCTGAATTTGGCTCCCAGCTTCCACAAAAAGTAAAATCATAGTGTCTACTCCAACACTAACTTCCATAACATGTCACATGCACACATATACAATGAGAATAAGAGATTTTTTAAAAATATGCTACATACCTTGATTAATACAGTTTTTAGCAAGAGTAAAAAGCTGAGGTGATCGCTCCTCAAGCAACTGTTGGTGAATATTCACATATCTCAAAGTCCACCACGGCAAGCTCTAGAAAAAGCACCATGTAAGCTGAAATTAAGGAACACTTAGGGAAAAACCTTTATGCTAACTGAGACTAATTCTTAGAATATTTTTATACTCAAGAAACTTATTCCTTGTTCAGCTTAATCATCCATGCATGTTCTCATCAAAGTCTGCAGCCATGTCCTCTTAGCCACATGCTTTCTGAAGCTGCTTCAGACTTACCGTCTCCCTTAAAATGACTAACAGGCATCCTACTCTCCATGGCACTACACCCCCTCACAACCCAAGCACCAACAACTTAACTGAGGTACACACTGAGCACACAGCTGCTTTTTCTTCATTCACTCCAATTTGCTTGACCAATACCTCTTCATTAAGAAAAGACAAGGGCCAGGGAGATGGCTCTGCAGGTGAGAGCAGTTGCTGCATGGACATGAGGACCCTGGAGGCCAAATCACCATCACCCACATAAAAGTCACAGGTCACTGTAATTCAGAACTGGGCATCAAAGAGAGGAGGGTCTCAGGAGCTCAGTGGCCAGCAAGCCTAGCAGAATCGAATCAGCTTCATATTCTCTCTCTCTCTCTCTCTCTCTCTCTCTCTCTCTCTCTCTCTCTCTCTCTCACACACACACACACACACACACACACACACACACACGACAGAGAATCAGAGAGACAAAGAGAAGAGGAAGAGAGGAAGAAGGGGAGGAGGGAAGAAGAGGAAGAGGAGGAGGGGAGGAGGGAAGAAGAGGAAGAGGAGGAGGGGAGGAGGGAAGAAGAGGAAGAGGAGGAGGAGGGAGGAAAAGGGAGGAAAAAGAGGAGGAAGAAGAGAAGGAGAGGGAGGAGGAGGGAGGAAGGAGGGGGAAGAGGAGGAAGGAAGGAAGAGGAGGAAGGAAGGAGGAGGAGGAAGGAGGAGGAAGGAGGAGGAAGGAGGAAGATGAGGAGGAGGAAGATGAGGAGGAAGATGAGGAGGTGGAGGAAGATGAGGAGGAGGAAGAGGAAGAGGAGGAGAAAGATGATGAGGAGGAAGATGAGGAAGAGGAGGAAGAAGAGGAAGATGAG
This sequence comes from Arvicanthis niloticus, assembly GCF_011762505.2. Classification (NCBI taxonomy): domain Eukaryota; kingdom Metazoa; phylum Chordata; class Mammalia; order Rodentia; family Muridae; genus Arvicanthis; species Arvicanthis niloticus. The sequence continues at coordinate 60,569,703 of NC_047668.1, read as the reverse complement.
GAGGAAGAGGAAGAAGAAGAACAAGAAGAAGAAGAAGACGACGACGACGACGACGACGACGACGACGACGACGGAACAAGAAGCCGTAACAGTATAACTGATTCACATCTGCACCCTTAATACTGGGGGAGGCGGGGGATAAATGGATGCCTGGATCCCACTGGCCAACCTAGTCAAATCAATAAGCCAGATTCAGTGAAAGACTGTGTCTCAAAAGTTAAATGGAAAATCCAGGCACACTCAAGGAGGTAGGTGGGGGTCTCCGAATTTAAGGCCAGCCTGCTCTACACGATGAATTCCAAGACATTTAGGGCTACATAGACAGACCCTGTCTCAAAAGCAAAAAAAAAAAAAAAAAATTAAATGAAAAGCAATGAAGGAAGACACCAAACACTGCCCTCTACACAAACACACACTTACAATGCACTGTGCATATCCCCATAGTAACACACACAGTCTGTGTTCTACTGCCCCACCCTCACCTTCCTCTAGAAAAGGTCGTAACAAAGGTTAATAGTCTAGGTATTCTTCTGTATGTATTCATGTCTATACTATATAGGTACAATAATAATATCCTAAAGGGGTTATTAAAATATGAAGTATGAGTATATACTGGGCCATCTAAATTAGTCAGTCATGGATCCCACCTCAAAAAAAAAAAAAGTTATTCTGAACTATATTAGATGAATTCGTAAGAAACTAATTTTCCCATTTTAGTAGCAAGACTGATTAAGGAGTGTGTTTCTCATAAACCTAGTATAACAGATCTGAACTCCTGGGAGACTGAAACAGAAGGATCAAAACTCAAGGCCAGCCTGGGCTACACAGTGAGTTCAGGGCCTGCTGGACAGCTTAGTGAGAGCCCTTGCCTAGCATGTTACAGGCCCTAGGTCCACTTGTCAGTACCACAGAAAGGGGAAAGGATCACCTTCCAATCAGCTCCACACAGCTGATGAAGCCACAAATGACTTTCTGACTTTACAGAGAAATCCTTTTTCATTACTAATGCTGCCTCTCAGTCCACGGAAGAGTTATCTAAGAGGAAGGAAGTTTCCAATCATTTTACCTGAGCTTCCTGAGGTCTTCCCTCACTTCTCTTTCCAGTCACTGAGTCAGCATACTTTCACTCCCTCCCCTTATCTGCCTGCCATCAGGATGAAGAAAAGCCAGGCTTGGCTGAGTAACTCTTTCCCCTCCTAGACAAGGGGCTTCAGATGCCTCCAGTCAAAAGGTTGCACTGTTATGAAAACACATGGCCTAAGGCACTACACTCTTTAAAATCAGTTTTGTTATTTTTAACTCTGTAGGGAGGAGTGTAGAACCAATTGAGAGCTTTCCCTTCAGCTCTACTGGGAAGGGAAACAGCTTAGAACAGAAAACCTGAGGCGTTGACAAAAACAGAAACTGCCATCTTACCATGGAAGGTGTCTCTTCACCTCCCCTCCTGATAAGGCACTTACTTCAATCAGCAAAGGCTGCCCAAGAGTCAAGAACCTTCTCCACAGCAGGGTCAGTAGAACAGTTACATCGGAATGCATTGTTTGAGGTTGCCTCCATTTCTTTTCAGGTCTGGGACTGATCTACATGGTAGGCATGTGCTCTACTGCTGAGCTATACCCATCTCCAGTCCACTTTACAGTAAGGAAACTGCTAGAGAAATGGCCTGGCCTCTGTTCACACAGCTGAGGAGAGACAGCTAGAGAACTGTGGCCTAGATTTCAACGCTAAGGCTTACCCAGTAGGCACATGTTACTAATTCTAGTCCATAGACTGACAGGGCAGGGGTGGGGGAATACAGATGCTCAAATAGCAGAGTAAACACTGGGATACATTTCTTTAAGGAGTTGTGTAGCTTTTCTTTATGTTTTTCTTTTTGCTACTCTGTTTGTGGGTTCTCCCTGGATTTTTCTCCTGTCTCCTAATAATATCTTCTTCCCTGGTTCAGCTCAGCTTCTCCTGTCTCCAATGTCACCAACTGTCTTCTCTACCCATACTCCGACCCTACTCTTGCATCTCCTGGAACCTCCTCTTCTGACCCTCATCCTACTCCTCTGTCTCAGCCTTTGCTGGCTTTTTTATATCCTCTCCTGTTCCCAGACACTGAAGGTCTAGAGTCAAGCAGTTCTAATGGCTAAACATCCCCAAAGAGTCAGTTGACTAGCCACTAGGGATCCTTTAAAGGGACAGACACACAAAATAAATCACATTACAGTTAATTCACTCAAAAATTAATTTAAAATGGGGCTGCTGTCTAACCCATTGGGCAGAGCTCACCGAACAGGTGCAAGACCCGGGGCTTGCTCATCATTATTGAAATAACAACATCCAAGGCTGAAATTAGCTTACATAAGTATGTGATGCTGCTTTACCACTTAGGAGACAAACAGTATTATGGCATCATTGAGAGAATCACACAGGAGCTGAAGGGATTGTGTATCGCTTAAGAATGTTTGCTCCTCTCACAGAGCGCTCAACCTTGGTTCCCATCCCCATTATCAAGTGGCTCACAACTTCATGTAAGTCCCAATTCCAAAGGGACTCAAGACCTCTGGCCTCCTGCAGCATGTGTGCTCATCTGCACACCCCACACAGAGACAGACATATACATAATTAAAAATAAAATAAATTTATAAAGAAGAGGGGCTACTGTAAATCTTCATCATCCCACTACAGGGGGTGGGGTTTGGAGAGATAGCTCCAAAATTATGTGAACTAGCTGCTCTTCCAGAGGACCTGGGTTTGGCTCCCAGCACCCACATGGTGTCTAAGAACCTTCTCGCCTCTGCAGGTACCAGGCATGCATGTGAGGCACACTAACACAGAGCATGTGAAACCCTGAGTGAGTGTGTATTATTTGACATAGACACAGCCATGTCAGGAACTCTAGTGTCTTAGAGCTATAGAAAATGGCAAGGCCATCTCCAAGTGAGGCTCAGAGAAATGGCAAAGCCTTCCCTGGTCCATGTGGGGTTGCTGATACTGTGTACAAAAACTGTCTACGGTGGCTCTCTCCTGCACTGCCATCCGTGAGCCTGAAGACTGCTCCTCCTCCAGAGAATACTCCCCTATAGAGACTAGGCCTACTGATATCAGCTAAACCTGGCTCCTGGTTCACCTGTGTTCAATAACCCTGATTCTTTGCTCAGCTGCACATAAAAAATACACTGAGCTTCTAAAGTGCTGCAGCTTCTCTCTCAGAGAGACTAGCCCAACTTTTCTGCTTTTACATGTGTACTCCAATCTCAGGGATCCAACACACTAGTCATGCACATGGTGCAGACATACACAGACAAAATACCCATAGACATGAAACATGTTGGTTTTCAGTTTTTGGAGACAGAGTTTCTCTATAGAGTCTTAGCTGTCAACTCACTCTGTAGACCAGGCTGGCCTCAAACCCAGAGATCCACCTGCCTCTGTCTCCTGAGTGCTGACGGGGTATACTGCCATGCCCAGCCACAAAGCTTTATTGGAACACATATTGGATCTCTACTGACAGACTGTGGCTGCTCTCAAACTACCCATTGTCGAGCTAAACACTCACCATGCAGACTACACACTCCACAGCTGACAGCCTCTACCTAGACCTGAGACCTCTACACTTCCAAGGTCTCATGCCGAGTACCTATCAACTTCCTGTATGATTGTCTGTCCTCGCTGTTGTGTAAGAGACCTGAGGAAAGCACACAACAGATAGTCCACAAATACTTTACTACATTCAATACAAACAAAGAACCAGGAGCCTGGAATTCAGAATCCTTCCATTCTCACTGACACTGAGTGTCATTAGCGCAAATTTGTAACAGACCACCAATGGTGCTTCTGAAGCTTTAAACTTAAGCTTCAACAAATGAATGATCTCTCTCTCTCTCTGTCTCTGTCTCTGTCTCTCTCTCTCTCTCTCTCTCACACACTCTCACACACACACACACACACACACACACTACATAAACACATTCTCACCCTCTCTCCCATTAAAGAAAGATCTCATTCTCATACAAGATTAATTCTCACAAGAAAATATTTTTCCTTATTTGCATGAAGACTTTTAAAATAAAGATACAGAAAACAAAGTATGCTGAGACACAGGCAGCATGAGCCTGACGGTCACAGGCACAGAGGGACCTGTGTGGAGTGCCCACAGAGCGTTCCCCTGCCTCACCTGGAGAGCTGTTAGTTTATGTCTGATATTCACTAGGATAACGCGTGCTATTAGCAGCAATATGGGCTTTGAAGTGAGGCTGTAGACTGATTCACCATCTAGAATGAGGAGACCCGTAACAACAGCATCCAGTCCTTTGACCTAAAAAAGATGTGTAAGGTTTATACAACTTAAGAAAATGTTCAGTTACATGTCATAATAAATACAGATATTTCAATTAATTCAGGTTTAAAATGAGAACATTCATTAATGACATAGGAATAGACACCGTACACAGTCACAGCCTTGCAAATGTCACCACCCTGCCCTGTCAGACAGCCATACAAATGAGAAACAGAAATTCAGCCAAAATGTTAAAAAAAAAAAAAATTGACTGAGTAGATGGGTCACATCAATAATTCTAAATACTGCCAGGCAGTGGTGGTGCACGCCTTTAATCCCAGCACTTCGGAGGCAGAGGCAGGCGGATTTCTGAGTTCGAGGCCAGCCTGGTCTACAGAGTGAGTTCCAGGACAGCCAGGGCTACACAGAGAAACCCTGCCTCGAAAAACTGAAAAAAAAAAAAAAAAAAAATCTAAATACTCCAGAGGCTAAGAAAAGAAGACTGCGTGAGTCCAGAAGTTTAAATTGGTGCATGTCACAATACAGTGCAAGAATGGAGTCCTGTGAGGGGCCCCTCCCAAGGGGGGGGGGGCACATAGGAGTGAATTTACTTCAGATTATTCATTACAACTGGCCATTATTGTTTACATACCTCCACGGAAAAATATAGTTTTGCCACATGAGGCCTGCCAGCCATGTGCAGTTGGCCCGTGTCTATCATTACTTGTGCATTGGTGTTTTGCCTGCATGTATCTATATGAGGGTGTAAAACCCCTGAAGCTGGAGTTACAGGCAGCTGTGAGCTGCCATGTAGATGCTGGGAACTTAACCCAAGTCCTCTGGAAGACCAGCCAGTACTCTTAACTGCTGAGCCATCTCTCCAGCCCCTGTGAGACTCTTCTTAACCCTCAGAGTATAAGCTGTCTAATGCTCTGAATAAAGCTGGCTACTGAGTTAGAGACCACCTCATTTACTGGCTCAACTCTCCCAGGTCCCACAGCCTCCAAGGAATAAGAAGGTGTGTGTATGCCATTAGGTCCAGGGCCTCGTCTATACTTGTCAAGAAAAAGTCATGGTTAGATCTCAAGGTCAAAGGTTGATTTGATGGCAATTTAAACAGCATAGTAAAACCCTGTATCAAAAAAGGAAGGAAGGAAGGAAGGAAGGAAGGAAGGAAGGAAGGAAGGAAGGAAGGAAGGAAGGAAGGGGAAGGAAAGGGAAGGAAGGGAAGGAAGGGGAAGGAAAGGGAAGGAAGGGAAGGAAGGGAAGGAAGGGAAGGAAGGGAAGGAAGGGAAGGAAGGGAAGGAAGGAAGGAAGGAAGAAAGGAAGGAAAAAAGGAAAGAAGGAAAAAGGGAAGGAAGGAACTTGAGAAAATGCTAGCAATGAATAAGCATTATCACTTCACATTTCTACAGAACTCCACTTCAGTAAGAAGTAAACCTACGACAGGTAATGCCAGGTGCGCTGGCACATTCACTTAATCCCAGCACTGGAGAGGCAGATGCAGGTGGAGCCCTGTGAGTGTGGTGCCAGCCAGGTCTACAGAGTGAGTTCCAGGACTGCCAAGGCTACATAGTGAGAGCCTGTCTCAAACCAAGAAGTAACCCTACATGAATGAACAGCATAATATATATACTTATATTTCACTTAGGATTCACTCCATGCCCAAGGTTATTATGTAGCACATCCCCACTCCCTAATTTCCATCAATGAAAATTAGCAACCAGGTCTTTCACATCAACCAGTGAGCAGACTAAAGACTACAGTGAACAAAAGGCCCCTCAAAGAGGAATGTTTGGGGCTGAGGAGAGGGCTCAGTTGGCAAATGCTTTCTACACAATATAAAGACCTGAGTTCAGACCCCCAGCACCCATCTAAAACAAAAAACAAAACACCCCAGCCCAGGGGAAAACAGCTGTACTCCCAGTGCTGAGGACCCTGAGACAGGAGGACCTCCATAACTTTCTGCTCAGTCATTTAAGTTAAAACAATGAGCTCCAGACAAAGACTGACTCAAAAACAGGTGGAATGGGCTACACAGATGGCTCAGCAGTTAAAAGCACTTGCTGTTCCTGCAGAGGACCTGGGTTTGGCTCACCAGGTCCACCCAGATCGCAGCCATCTGTCACCGTAGTTTCAAGGAATTCAGCAACCTCTCTTGACCTCCTCAGATAGCAGGCATATGGTACACATACATACATGCAGGCAAAACACTGCTACACATAAAATAAAAACAAACAAAGTCTTAAAAAGTGAGGAAACAGATCCATAAAAGTCAAAGCACACATGATGGTGTATGCAAGTAGTCCAGCTCTCTAGGAGCCTGGGGCAGAGAGGTGGTGTAAGCCAGGAGTTCAGGATTAACACCAGACACAGTGACATAGCAAAATGGATGGGGAAAAAAACTAAAGAACAGCTCAAGAAATAACTGACTCGAGATATGGATAGAGACCTAGGGAAAGGACCTAGCCATCAGAGGCTCTGCTCTATGACAGTGATTGTGTCTACTCTCTCACTGAGGTGCCGAGTGCAAGGGAGACATATCCTCTGTGTGTGTGTGTGTGTGTGTGCAAATGTGCATGCTATGATGTGTGCATGTATATACGTGTGAGTTGACGTGTGTGTGTGGAGGTCGGGAGCTTGATGAACAAGCATTTGTAGTTGTTTGGCCAAACCACAAAGTCACCTTTTTCCTACCTACTGGTAACTCCAGGGGGTTTTTGTTGTTTTTTGGTTTTTGTTTTGTCTTGTTTTATTTTCAAGACAAGGTTACTCTGTGTAGCCCTGGCCATCCTGTAACTCACTCTGTAGACCAGGCTGGTCTTGACTCAGAGTTTCACCTGCCTCTGCATCCCAATGCTGGGATTAAAGAGGTGGGCCGCCACTGCCTAGGTGTTAACTCCAACTTACAAACACTTGTTTGAAAAGAATCATAATTAAGGGGAAAATTATATATAACATTTCCAAGAAGCATACCTCACTGAACTGCTCAAGCAGAACAGACGGCAAGAAATCCTGAGGGTGCAGGTCCACAAGAGGTCCGGTCCAGTTACTCTGGACAAACAGCTGCAAGCTGCTCACACCAAGTAGGAATACCAGCTGCTGTCTACAAAAAAAAAAAAGAGTAGCAACGGTCTTAGTTAAGGTTTCTATTGCTGTGATGAAAAAAATGCAAGTTGGGTAGGAAAGGGTTTATAACTTCAGCTTACACGCATCAGGTCACACTCCGTCAGTGAAAAAGTGAAGACACAAAGCTGAAGGTAGAGGCTAAAGCAGAGAGCATGGAAGAATGCTGCATGCTTGCTTGTCCTCCGAGGCTTTCCTCAGCCTTCCTAATACTATTCAGAACTATCCACCCATGGGCGGCACTGCCACAGTGAGCCCTCCCATAACAATCATTAATCAAGAAAATGCCCTATAACCTTGCTTATAGCAATCTTACCAAGGTGTTTCCTCAATTGAGATTTCCTGTTCCCAGATACATCAAGTGTATTGAGGTGACAGAAAATAAACAACTACTGACCATCATCACCAGAGGCCTACATGCATACTAATGAATTTCAGTTTAACTGAGAAAAAAAAAAATCAAGTAATAGCTGAGACTATCCTAATGTTTTACAATTTATATATCTTCAATATCCAATAAATCCATTAGCCACATGTGGCTTTTAAATTGAATTTAATCTAGGGCTGTAGAGATAGCTCGGCAGTTAAAAGCACTGGCTGCCCTCCCCAAGGACCCAGGTTTTATTTCCAGCACCCATCTGGCTGCTAACAACTGTCGGGAACTCCGTTTCCAAATCACTGCCTGCTTCTGACCTACACATGAACTGCAAAGGCAAAATACTCATACATATAAAATAAAAATAAATCAATCTTTTTTTTTTTTTTTTTTTTTTTTTTTTTTTTTTTTTGGTTTTTCAAGACAGGGTTTCTCTGTGTAGTCCTGGCTGTCCTGGAACTCACTCTGTAGACCAGGCTAGTCTTGAACTCAGAAATCCACCTGCCTCTGCCTCCCAAGTGCTGGGATTAAAGGTGTGCGCCACCACCACCCGGCAAAATAAATCAATTTTAAGTTAACATAAATGTAAATCTAATTTAACTTAAACGTTCGGTGTGGTCTCTAGTCACAGTTTCCATATTTCAAATGCTCAATAGCCAAGTATGAATAATGGCTACTAAGCTGACCACAAAGGACAAGAATATCCCCAGCATCCAAATGCTGTCTTGGAGAGTGCACCCTAAACCAGGGCAAACAAAGTGCCTCTTTTCAAACCACAACTCTGGTCCACCACCTACGAATAATGCACTTGTGTGCGTGCATGTGGTACAGAGGGAAGGAAGAGGAGGATGCGAATGGTCACCACAAAGCTAACTTTACAACAGTACAAACACATTAGCCAGCAAACAGCAATCAAGAAGAAAGCCAGAACTGATGCTGAAGCCTGCAATCCCCACTGGAGGCTGAGGCAAGAAGATCACAAGTTCAAAGCCACCGTGGACAACTAAGTAAGACCCTGCCCCAAAATAAAAAGTATAAAAAAGCATCAGGGATACAGCCCAGGGGAGCATGTGTGTCTAGTGAGTGAGAAGCAGGAGGCACAATTCCAATGACAAAAGACAAAAGAGACAGAATAAAAACTAAGCTGGGCATGGTGGTGTATACCTATCATTCCCAAATTTGGGAAGCTACGACAAAAAGATAACGCACTGGAAGCCAGCCTACAGTTTATTGCAAGTGCCAGGCCAAATGAGTAATACAGCAAAGACACAGTCGCGAACAACAACAAAATCAAGACGGACACTAGCAAATATTAGAAAAAAATGAGACAAAGTTGTATTAGCTTAAAAATAAACAGTAACATCCATCAGTGAACTACTTATGTCTTTACTTATTTTTACAACCCAACAACCTCATAAGGTACTTGGTTTATTCCTCAAAGGACTATATGAAACTAGTCTGTAAACATTAGGGTAGAATGAAACTATGCATCCTAGGTGGTTAAGAATTTTGGACAGCTGAGAAGAGGACGCACTAACAAACTTACAACAATAAAACAGAAGCCTCTAGAAGGCTTAGATTTGACTCAAGTGCAGACATCCTAATGGAAGAACAGTAAACTGGGGGATCCATAATAAATACATGACGTTCTCTGATCTCTCCGGAGATAACAACCCGAAACACAGTAAACATAGATGCAAGCATCTCTCAGGAACCTAGAAACAGCAAGACTCAAAGTACGTCTACACATTTAAGAAAATGAACTGCCCCCTTTAAAGTACATGCCTTTCATCCCAGCCCGTGGAAGACAGAGGATATACATCTCTGGGAGTTTGAGGCCAGCCTGGTCTACAGAGTGAGTTCTAGGTCAAGGCTACATAGTGAGACCCTGTCTCAAAACAACAACAACAACAAAAAGCAAACAAACAAACAAAAAGACAACAAGCAACATAAAAGGAAACAAGCTGATGGCCAACACTTAAGAGACCTAAGCAATGGGACATTTAGCAGTGATCACCAAGGACATGCTATTCTACTCATTTTGATCCTATACCACTCTCCTTTTCCATTCTAGAAGATCTTCTGGACCAGAGACCTTACAGAGACTGCTTGACACATCATGAGTCCAGGTATTTCAACAACTACAAAATACCAGGGCCTTACAGCGTCAAGATGCTATAAAAGCCAGTATCAACTTATTTATGTATTTATTTATTTGCTGTAGATGAGTGTTTTGCTTAGGTGTATACATATATACTACACATGTACCTAATGTGCATGGGTGTCAGAAGAGGGTGTTGGATCTCCTAGAACCGGAGTTGTACGGTTGTGAGCCACCAAGTGGATGCTGGGGATTGAACCTGGGTCCTGTGAAATAGCAGTAAGTGCTCTTAACCACTAAGCCAACTATCCAGCCCCCCACCTAGTGTGTTTCTCTGCGGAAATTTCAAATAAAATTCTACCTTTCAATTTCTTCCAAATCCGTAAAGCAATCCAGGAAATTCACTATCTGCTTCTCCAGGTAGCTGTCAATGTTTTCTTCAGCCGTCACTGTTGAACTTAAAATATTTTGTGTCGCTGAATGTAGGAACATGGCCTCATAACTCCCATCTAAGAGCAATTCTAAGAAAACTCCAACATCTGTAATAGTAAAAATGAGTTCAGTAAGGCAAGAGAATTTCTTCAGTGTAAATGATAATCCATTACATAAATATCTTAATATGCAAAAAGATATAAACAGAATACTGGCTGCAAAGTCTCATTCTACCAACAAACATCTCTCCCAGAATTTCACGATACCTACAATTACTATGAGCAGCAAATAATAACAATGATGATGATAATGATGATGACAGGCATATCACCATTCTTCTGGAAATCCACAGATTCCAATTGACACAGGAAAGTTTTCCTTCCTACCTTAAAAATAGTCTCCCCCAGGAAGCCAATCCGAACACATCGGTTCTCTCATGATTCCCTCATATTTCCCCAGTCATACGCTGGTCGCAACATTTTTACAACAGTGATTTTTTTTTTCCTGCTGAACTGTCTTTTACTTGTCAGTTCTAAATTTAAAAATTAGTTGAAGTCTGTCTTTCGGAAACTTTTGCCAGACTACCAGATCTTAGACCATCAAGCGAAACTTCCTCCCTCTTGACACCTCCGATGTATCCAGGGCTGGCATCCTTTGTCCTCACAAAGCCTAACTCCCCGAAGGTGCAGCTCTCTCACCTGAACCACAGATGCCCTCCTGCTTCCATAACAGCCGCTCCGCCTCCGTGGAGAAGCCCCTCAGAAGTGCCAGCTCCGGCGTCCACATCACTCCCGGCATCGCTGCACACGATACAGGGTCCCACGAGAGAGGAGAAAAGCGAAAGGAGGAGGGTCCAAAGTCGCCAGCGTCTATTCACGACAGGTAGCGTAAAGACACTCACAAGCCTAGAGTCCCATGTGAGAATACTCGTACATGGAGGCAGCCATGACAGCAACGCAAAGCATCCTGGGAAAACACCCCCCCCCCCCCGCTAGAGCAGCTTCCTTCTAGACGGCCAATCGGAGAGTCGGCTGTGAGCATGCGCAGATCATGGTTCTCCGCTGCAGCGTCGGGGTAGAAGAAATAATGAGTTGACTGGGTAGGTAGGCTGTGATCTCAGTGACCAAGGGCTGGTTTGGGGAGATAGTTGAAAGCAAATCCGCGTGAGAACATGGGACTACCTGAGGCAAAACTAAGTCCTTGGAGGTTAATACACGGAGCCTTTTCTCCTAACAGACGGGGCGCCGGCTGTAGAAGACACTTCCAGTGGAGCCCTTGAGCCCCAGGCTAGAATTTCCTTCCTTGGCATAGGCTATTCTTTGGATGATTCAAAGTGCTAGAAAACCAAGCTGGAAGTGTAATCTTAGCACTGAGTAAGATGACGCAGGATGGTTGCAACTTCAAGGCCAGACTAACCTTCATCTTTAGATCCAAGCTAGCCTCCTCTAAAGTGTGCGGGGGCGCCTGGAGAAATGGCTCAACAGAGAACAGAGTTCAATTCCTAGCACCCACAAGGTGGTTCATAATCACCTGTAACTCCAGAAGATCGGTTACCCTCCTCTAGCCTTGCAGGCACGAGACCCGAAAATGGTACACAAACATACCTGCAAGCAAAAATACACATAAAATAAAAAAGGCGGTGATGTTGCATGTCTTTAATCCCAGCACTCTGGAGCAAAGGCAGGCAGGCAGATCCCTGAGTTCAAGGCCAGCTTGGTATATAGAGCTAGTTCCAGGACAGCCAAGGCTACGTAGAGAGACCTTGTCTCGAAAAACCAAATAAGAATAATTTCTTAAAAGGGAGAGAAAGGTCTGGTTTTGATACTGTCGTCACGTAAACCTGGTAAGAGCCTGGAAATTTCAATTCGGTCGATAGAACCCAGAACACTTTGATGAAGTGGGAAAAAAAAAAAAACTGCAAGGAAATATAACCTCCCACACATGTGGCAGCTGTTTGCCTTTTTTTTTTTTTTTTTTTTTTTTTTTTTTTTTTAGAAAATGAGTGTTTCTTTCTCACTCTGCTTCACTGTGGAAAAACAACAGCAACCAGTGCAGCCCAAGGTATGGTTAAGAGAGCACTGAGTGCCATCCTCCACCTGACATACAACACTCCTCTGTACTCCCAGGCATTTCTAGTGAGAAGAAACATTAAGTCTTTTGACTAAGATCCAGGAATAGATATGGGTGAGTTACAATATTATATGAGACAACATTGTTACCCTGAAATAAGGAATTTATATAGTCAGTAATTTTTTGGTAGGGTCTCACCAAGTAACTTCTGCTGGCCTGGAATGTGCTATGTAGACCAGGCTGGCCTCAAACTTACAGAGCTCTGCCTGTTGGGTATGCTGGAGTGCTGAAGCTTCATGACTTTTTTTTGGTTGGTTGGTTTGGTTTTTTCAAGCTAGGGTTTCTCTGTAGAGCCCTGGCTGAAATGGAACTCACTCTGTAGTCCAGGCTAGCCTCAAATTCATAGATATCTGCTTACCTCTGCCTCCTCCTGAGTGCTGGGATTAAAGGTGAGTGACACCGCTTGGCTCTTCTTCACAATTTTTAACTTTAAGTAATCTCATGAGTTCTGAACACCAGAGGTTGGCCCCTAGTCTAGAGTTTAAAAAAACAAACGAAAAAACATGTCTGTCCATGGTTGAATAAATAAACTGTGATAGATCCACCTAGCAAAATATTGACATGTTATTCATTTATATTTTATTTTTTTAACTTTTTATTGATACTTTGTGAGTTTCACATTATGCACCCCAGTCCTGCTCATGTCCCTGCCCCCTCATATCTGCCCTTTACCCTGTAACCTCCCCCTAAAATAAAACACACAAACAACAACAAAAGAAAGCATAGAAAGCATCTCATTGTGGAAGCCTTAGTGCGTCAGTGTGATCCATGGTGCATCCACACATCTTCACTCGCAAAGAGTCATTGCAATGAGTCGTTGGTCTGGTTCAAGATCTTTGGCTTCTCTGATACCAATATTTCATCAATATTGAATCCTCAGCAGGACTCCTTGTTATCCTGTTGTCGCCCTATGACATGGAGACCCTGCAGCTTTAGTACATCAGGACTGGCCTTTTCATGCCTCCCAACCATTCACAGATGATAACAATTTGGGGGTGGGCCAATTCAGAGCCCTGGATTTAGGCCTGGTGGTAGCTAAGCTGTTTCAGCCTGCTGTCTCTCCTTGATCCACACCACCAGGGAGAGCTCTCCAGCACTGCTCCAGCTAGGCCACTCAGTGCTACGATCAATAGGAGGCAGAGCCAGCCCTCCTGTTCTCATGTTCAGCTACTCACACCCACACCTCCAGAGGCAGCCCCACTGTGCGGCCCAGTTTAGGTGCTGGGCCAATCTCCCAAGTGCTGCAGCCTGTGAGGGCCTGGCCCAGCTTTCCTGCTCTCACACCCTCAGGGCTGGCTCATCCAGGCCTTCACCATCAGGACCAGCTCCACTGTGTTGTCCAGGTGAGGTGCAGGGCCCACTCTCCAGAGTGGTACAGCCAATGAGTGGGTAGGGCTAGCTCTCCTGATCTCATGACTCCAGGGCCAGCTTCCCCTGCTACCACAGCTGGCAATTGGGTAAGGGAAGGGTATCACTCCCTCATCACTTCATGCCAGATGAGTGGCAGAGCCAGCTGTCTAGTGCTCTTGCCCTTAGGACTGGCTCATCTGTGCTCCCTCCACCAGGGCCAGCTCTTCTGTGCTGCCCAGAAGTACAAGGCCCACTCTCCCAAGTGCTGCAGCTAGTGAGGGGCAGGGCCAGCTCACTTGCTTTCATGACCCTGGAGCCAGTTGTCCCAGTTGCTGCAGGTGGTGATGGGCAAGCAGGAAGGAAAGGCTTTCCCCACACCTATGCCTCTGCACAGCAGACAAGTGGCTGGGCCACCTCCCCTGGACTCTCACTCTCAGGCCTGGCTCACCTGTGCCCCTGCCACCTGGATCAGCTGTTACTATGCTGTCCAGGTGAAGTACAGGGCTTACTCTCCCAAGTGCTGCCACTGGCAAGAGATGAAACCAACTCTCCAAAGCACCACATCCAGTGATGGACGGGGCCAGCTATGTACAGGCCCTGAACATTTTCTGCCCTGACCAGGAATATCCTCATGTTCTCTAGTGGTAATATGAGCCATGGACATCAACACTGACCCCTGCCATTATGTAGCCATAGACTCAGACATGGCCCTCAGTGACAGCTCGGGCTGAGACCTCACCATGGCCCAGGTGGTGGGGCTGGCCACTCAGAACAGGCTCCTCCTCTCCACTCCTGAGTCTCCAGCTCCATCTCTCTTCATAATACTCGAGCTGTTCCACTTCTCTCTCTCTTCCATCTGAGCACTACACACTCACACATTATACACATGGCTGCAGGCTGGCCACGTGACTGTCGGGCCCCTGGGTGACATGCTCAATCCATGCTATGTGGTGTGTAGCAAGCAGATGTCTATGACCTGCCTGAGCTGTGCGCTGGAGGGCAGGTCTGAGGGTGGTGGTGGCATGGTTATTCACAGGTCTCTATCTCAGTCATCCTCCTCCCTCGATGCACTGCCTGGATTTGATTTGACTTGATTTTTATGAGTCCTCGGCATAAGACAGCTTTGGCCACCAAGCCAGGCATCAAGGTAGGATAAACAAAGGACTGCCATCTGCTCTGGCCCTGACTGACATAAGAACACTGACAATGAGGTCTTTGCCCACTGTCATGGAGGTTTTTCATTTTTTTTTTTAAGCATTGAACACACCCATAGCAGAGGACACCTTCCAGGAGACAGTTCTCTCTTTCCATTACCTGGGTACCAGAGATTGAACTCAGGTAATCAGGCTTGCCAGCGGGCACCTGTACCTAACACGGAGCCATCTCTCTGGTCGTTGATAATACTTTATGAAAAAAATTACCTATGTATATGTGTGTCTGTGTGAGTGTCTGCCATGTGTGTACTGGTGCCCATGAAGATAAAAAGAGGGCATTGTGTCCCCCGAAGTTGGAGTCACAGGAGGCTAGGAGCTGCCCGTCATAGAAACTGAACCCAAGTCTTCTGGAAGAGCAACAAGTGTTCCACCAAAATGAATAAAGATCTGATCTGAATCATGATGGAAGCTTCCACATGAAAGGTTCGACTCAACCGACATAGAAAGGCAGCACCGACAACACAGAAAGCAAATCCCCCTGCATGGAGATAGTTCAACAAACCTTCTGAAGATCATTCTTCAGACTGGTAGATTGGAAAACCTTGATGATGATGATGATGCACTTATGGACTGGAGAGATGGCTCCGTGGTTAAGAGCACTGACTGCTCTTCCTGAGGTCCTGAGTTCAATTTCCAACAACCACATGGTGGCTCACAACCATCTTTAATGGGATCCAATGCCCTCTTCTGGTGTGTCTGAAGAAAGCAATCGTGTACTCACATACATAAAATAAATAAATAAATAAACAACTGCAGTTATGAAGAAGGATCATTGCACCAACAGATCTTCATAAGGATGTTCAGACTGTTACATTTATGGGATTGATAACTGTTTCCGATATAATAGTTAAACTGAACAATTTTTAGCTTTAATAGAAATGGGGAAAATGTAGAGGGATTTTAATCCAGCAACATGGCTACTCTGGCTGAAATAAAGACACACCCTTAGCATACCTTGAATCCCAAACAAAGGTAAAGTTAGTTTGTAGAAGGGAGCACTATGTTTGAAGGTGATGTCTAACTGAGAGGCAGACAAAGTCACAAATCAGAGAAAGACTTGACAAAGTAGGATATGCACAATTCTTACGAGAAGGGACAGGAAAGAGAGTTGATGGAAGAGAGAAGTGCAGAGAGGGGAAAAGGAGGCAGTTTTACCAGGACAGTTGTACAGACACAGGTTGAAGAGAGAACAAGTCAAGAGAATGAGGAGACAGAAGATTAGAATAGATTGCCAGAGTTAGTCTGAGGCGAAGCAGAGCAATTCGGTCAGAGGCTTCGAGATAAACCAGATTGAATCAGTCAGCTTGGAAAAGAGTTTGAGCCAGAACAGCTGAGTTGAACCAGCCAGCCAGAGTTCAGAAAGAAGTAGAAAAGGTGAGCTTATTCAACAGCATGTCTCAAAGGCTGAAAACATCCCAGACCTAGATAAGATTGTAGAGAGGCTAGAAGTTTCCAGGACAGGGCCTAGGTAGCTGACAAAGGCAGTAAACCTCACAGATAACAATCACATCAGGTGAATAAAAGATACTTTTACCCTCCTACACCTTCATAATTTATTTTCAGCTGGTTCAAAGATAGCACATTTTAGAGGTGGGACATTAAACAGTACATTACCCCTCTTAATGTCACATCTCATGTTGGACTGAATGGGCTTGTCAGTTGTAGGTGGAAAGTCAATAAATAAACATGTTCTCATGGTGAGGGGATCACCACTGCTCTAAATCCAGCCTCACTATCATCTATGATTGAGTTCTCTCTGGCCTTTGCTAATACAATAGGGGGAAATTATATACCAAAAATATTAAAATCTTTTTGCCTTTCTACGGTACTGAGTGTTGAATTCAAGGCCTTTTACATGCTAAGCAAATGCTCTACCACTGAACCTCAGGCCTAAATATGATAGTCTGCGAGCTGGTGAGATGGTTCAGCAATTAAGAACACTGACTGCTCTTCCGGAAGTCATGAGTACAAATCCACATGGTGGCTCACAACCATTCATAATGGGATCCGATGCTCTCTTCTGGTGTTTCTGAAGACAGCTACAGTGTACTTACATGTAATAAATAAAACATAAAAACCTTAAATAAATGAAAGTCTGCAAATGCTAACAAGGGCCAGAGTGTGGCTTCGGAGAGATGGTATGTTCAACATAAATAAAGCTCTGGGTCTAATCCACAGCATCCCCTCTCAGAAAGTATTTAAAAAATAAAATAGAAAGCCCTTGTGGTGTGGCAAAAATGAGGATTTAACATAGATAAGAGTTTAACTCCCTCTCACATCATCAGGAGAGAACATTCCCGAAACTGCACTGGGACTGGTCACGCCTCCTGTGTGTTCCCAGTGTCTCTCTCCTAGGTGAAACTAAAACTCTTAATGCCAACCCCAAGCCAAATGAGCTGTTATGGAGGACAATTAGGCCATTCCAGGACTATGACAACTCAACAGCCTGTATCCCCTTATGAAGATTACAAACCTTGTAACTGTTTCTGGTGAAAAGACTCTAAGGAAAATGTCCCTACGATACGAAGCTAAAATATCCAGAATGGTCATCAAAAAAGTATTTATTCATATTGGCTGACACAGTGCATAGGATCGACTAGCCCTGGGGACATTCAAAATGTTTAAGTTTCCTAACACAAGATTTATGGGTAACAGACTAATGAGTAGCATATGGATCATAAATACCCTTCACTCTCCTTTGGGCCAACAAGGACGGGATCCGGGACGTTGCTAACATTTCACACTGTGTCTAAATTTATACCACATAGCAAATTGGCTGTGTGAAGTAGACACAGCGAGCCACCACATCTTGTTTTCCTGATTAAACCTAGATGTTTGCATTGTCTTCCTCCTAGTCTGTCACGATTCTTCTAAATTCTTCATCAGTTTGCTTCATATTCATTTGATGTCTGCTGTCCAGAATCCTCAATCCTTCCACACAATAATTATCCTGACAGATAAGTCAACAAATTGGCAACAAATCTGGCTGGCAACAAAACCAGATTAATTGAGTAACTCAACATGTATATTGAAAATCATCTCTCAGGGGTAAAAACATATCAAAGGTAGAGTCAACCACACATTTATAAAACCCTGCCCCTCTTACGGCTTTTAATGCATTTTTGGTGATTAGTGTTAGGTAGCTGGAGAGATGGCTCAGCACCTAAAATACATACTGCTCTTGCAGAGGACCTGAGCTCTGTTCCCACACCAGTTTGTTCATAACTGACTGTAACACCAGTTCCAGGACATCTGATGCCCTCTTCCAGCCTCTGTGGGCTCCTACATTTGTGTGTTGCACATGCACGCATGTACACACACACACACACACACATGATTAAAAATATAAAAATAAAATCTTGTCTTGTTGGTTGTGAGCCTTAGCCTTTAATGGCTGAGCCATCTGTCTAGCACAAAGATAGAATCTAAAAACCAAAAGAAACACACAGATCAACTTGAGAAAGACCCATTGCTCGGTAACACAATAACAAGTAGCCCTCAGAACGGGTTTTAGAACTGTTCACTCTATGAGTAACGGCCAGAAGTGAACTTTTTTTTATTTTATTTTTTTTTTGGAAGCACATTGCTGAAGATCCAAGACAGACTCCCTTGGCTACAAGCACCCCTGAATGCTATCCAATCAACAACAGCTTCACCCAATGAAAGCCCTTTTACAGATAATGCCTAAGTGAAATGCTTATGCCTCTAAATTTACCAATACTTGAACTCCAAACCTTAGGTATGATTAACAGTATGTTGTGCAAGAGGGGATTGCAACAGACCTGTGTAATTTTCCTTTCCTTCAGTAAGCAATAAATTCAGTTCTCTTTTTTAAGGTTCTAAATAGAGGTCTTGTCATCCTTAGACAATATATCACACAGTACAGGCAGGGCAGTCCGACGCCATGCTCTGCAATCCATCAGCGTTTTCTGCTCACACTGTGGGAGGAGGGTTTGGTATAACCTGAAAGCCCCACAAAGAGGCCTGGGGCCTCTGCAAGACTGACCAGAATGTTTCCAGACTTTGTGCCTGTTCTCAGCCAAAAGGGGAATGTTTCCATTTCCATGGCTGTGACTAGCAAACTCCAAGAGAAGAGAGAATTGTTTGAATGTGTACCAAAGGCTTCAACACAAAAGGTAAGAGAAAAACCCAAGTAATAAAATCCAGCTGTGGCTGATCTTGTTCCAAGAATACAGGCCTTAGTGGTGTGTCAGTTCTTCCAATTTGAAATATCATTTAAGACTACCATCCTGAGGCCTTATTCTAAAGGCGCAGAAAAGTACAATTTCCCAAAAATAAGTGAGCAAATGACAGAACTGGAAACCAACGTGGCCGGAAGACCCCAAAGCATCATGGTCTCTGCCCTGGGTATCAGTATTCCTCAACCCCCACAGATCATTAGCATCAGAATTATCATAAGTGAGGGATGGAAGGGCTGACCCATGGAATAGTCATGTAGGAAGTTGAGGCAGGAGGATTGCTCTGAGTCCTAGAATTCAAGACCACATGGGCAATATAGTTGTATAAGTCAGGGGAATGATGCCATGAGTTCCCATGGTCCCTAAGGATCTTTGGCAATGAATGACTGCTGAGGGAGGGAGACAGCCACAGATAAGTTGTGCATGCTTTTATAATTAACCCCAATTTAACTCATTGGGGTATGAACGCTAAAAACAAGAAAGAGGCTGGGTGGTGGTGGTGTACTTTAGTCCCTGAAGAGGCAGGCGGGTCTCTAAGGTCCAGGCATGCCTGTGGTACTTGGCAAAACCCTGTCTTGAAAAACCAATCAATCAAAAAAAAAAAAAAAACTAGAAAGAAAGGAGAAGGAAGAGGAGGAGGAGGAGGAAGAAGAGGAGAAAGAGTTAGCAAGAGGGAAAAGGTCTCTGGGAATGGGAGGGGACAAGAGAGGGAAGGTGACAGGAATGGACAGGTCAAATACTTTATACACAGCTATGGAATGTCATAATAAAGCCCATTATATATCTAAAAATAAAAAAAAAAGAATAGGAATTGCCTAAGCAACCACTAAAACTACATGTCAGTGCCCTCCCTGGTTTTAAGAAATAGGCATGTTAATGAGTTCTTCAAATGTTCTTCAACATTCTAGAGTTTGAGAGCAATAGATATTGACACAGTAAGTGGCAGAGCCCAGTCCTTCTTCACCCACATGACCTGTTGAACGTGGGCAGATCCACTACAGGCTCCTGTTTCCTCTGACGGAGCATCTATGCAAATCTGTCAGCATCAATACAAGCTCATTAATGTGGCTCATGCCCAAAGCTACACGAAGATCAAAGGGAGGTGCTATCTGCCCAGCTTGTACCCAAAGCTAAGCAGGGTTTCAGATTTGCTCAACGAAAAACTCAACTTTAAAATATTTTATTTTTCTGACACTTGTCTACTTTCCCATTAAACAGAAACCAATTGTTTTCTCAAAGTCTATTGAAACATGCTATAAAGAACAATTCAGGTCACAAAAAAAGGGTACAAACTTCACATAACCTTCCTATATAGGATTGAAGTGGTATGTGTTTGACCAGAGGGGACTTTGAAACTTGACTATGGGAGTTGGGGAGATGGCTCAGCAGTTTTAAGAGCTCTATCTGATCTCGTAAAGGACTCACATGGGTTCAGAACCACGTGTACCTCCAGTTCCAGAGGGTCTGACACCTCTTCTGGATCCTATGAGCAATAGTATGCACAAGATTCGCAGACATGCAGATGCACACGTGCAGGCGAGACGTGACTATGCTTTATCTGAATAAGCAAGTCTTGTAATCCCAGCCAACTCTATAAAAAAGAAGGATAATCAGATATTTCAATGTCTGTTTATTTAAAGAAGTGCTTCCCCCAACTCCTCCTGGGACAGGGTTTTCAGTTTAGCCCTGGCTGTCCTGGAACTCATTATATAAAGCAGGCTAGGCTTGAACTCAGATCATCTGCCTCTGCCTTCCAAGTGCTAGGATTAAAGGCCTATGAGCCGCCACCACCACCACCTGGGTAGGAAGTGCATTTTTAACTCAAAAGGTTTCCCCTGCTTGTGGGAAGTTACTGTGGGCAAGGTTATAAGGTTCAGTACTTGTGTCACAGCCCCTCCCTATCACTACCATGGATGCTGAAAATTCATTATTGAAAGGGTTCCAACTATGTACAGTGTTTAATTAGGGGCAAGAGAGACAAAGCATGCTTTTCTCCACCTGGCTGTTTTTAAACATGGATGATACAAGGATCATGGAGCTGCTAGGATCAGCCAACAAGCAAATTCATGGATGCCTTGGTGTCAACAGCTCCTGTCTACCTACCATTCAGGACCTGGTATCAGAGAGTCCCTTCCCCCATTCTCTGCTTTCCCAGCCTCCTGTGGTGTGTTAGTTTCATTCCCTGTTGCTGTGGCCAAAACAGGCTTACAAAAGCAATTTAAGGGAGAAAGAGTTTGTTTGGCTCACAGACTATTATCAAAAAAGTGACAGGAACTTGAAGCACCTCCATAGCCAAGAGCAGAGAACAACTAACCACATGAGAACTTGATTGTGCTAACTGGGCCCTGGGGTGGTGATGGTGGTGATATTGCTACCCACAATGTTCATGTCTTTTCATCTCTATTTAAACATAATCAAGACTTGACTTGGGGCAACCAGATCTAGACCATCCTTAGGTGAGCTTCCTAGGGATGCTAGATTACGTCCAGTTGACAAAGCCAACCTTCACTTATGGTTTCACTAACTCGGAATGGGCCTAAGGCTTCCCACCTTAGGCAGAAAGTCAGATTTTCTAGAGTTGTGGTTTCCCCTAGCTGCAGAAAGCAAGTTTGGGAAATATCTACTAGCCTCATAACTCCAGGAGAACTTTGAACTTAGAGCCTCAGCTCGGATCAAGGAGAAATTTGCCAATCCATGGAAGATTCTTGAGAACAAAGCTGGTTAAACCAGTTCCACTCCTAAATGATGTATTTCAATGGACCTCCACCTTTGCTTAGGCTGGGAGTTTCTGGAAGAGGCAACTTCATGACATTTTACCAAACAGTCAACACACTGTATGGCTGGCCATAACTACTAGGATTGACAATGAAATCATCAGAGCAAATTAAGACGCCCTTTCTTTGGTGAAGATGGGAAGGGACCAGTCTTTCTTTCTAAACTTCCCCTTTGCTAGGTTAGCAAAGAAAGCCCTTGACTAAAGGGAAAACACTGCTTCATTTGGGGGCTGTTAACTCCACCTTCAAGGGGATCGAAGGGTAGGTGGGTTTTTGCCCACATCACGATTGGCATGATGTATCTAACCCTTAAAAATTACAATAATGTCTCATTTGTGTGAAGTTTAATTTGCAAATTGTCTGGGCTTAGGAACTTCCATCCTTTAATGTCTAGAAAAGGTGAGGGGAGCCGGAAAGGGACAGAGGCTGAAGGAGCAATAGCTGCATCTTCTAAAGACTGAAAAGGCTACAGAGGTGGGAAGCACTTTGTGGCTGTGCTTCCTGGCTTTGTAGGTGGCAAGGTGAGATGGGGTGGGGTTAAATCAAAGAGCACATGTAGAATGATGGCCAAGGGATAGAGGGGGCAAGGATGAAGATGAGGAAAGCCCACAGCCAACCTCAGAACAGTCAAGGCACTGAGGAGATGGGGAAAACAGCATCTGGAGACCTCCCTATCACCTTACATAAAAGAGCTCATCTTGGGGGACTATTTGACTCCCAGAAAGTAGCCCAGAAAAGCCTATAGCTGTCCTGGTTTTTCTCTGGTTTTTCTGGGTACTCCCTCTGTGGAGAAGTGAGTAGTGAATAAAAAACACCTATCGTATACTCTTTCCACAAACCCGAAGAGGAAGGGACACCTAAGAAAGGAAGAGGGGCAATACTAAATAAAGCCCATGGAGTACTTCATAACCACATGCCAGGGATAATGCACAGAGAGTGCCAGAGTGATCTTTTGTCCAGGAAAACTCAAGACAGCTTCTACAGTGTGAAGCATCTAAAGAGTAAAAGCTGAGAAAGCAAGGCCGACTTCCTCCCCCCCCCCCCCCTCCGGCCTGGATGCCCCATCTAGTGGTGCCTCTGCATTTTCCCCATGATCCATATAGGGCATGGGGGATGGGAGCAGAGAAAGCAAAAGCCCTGAAGTGGTTCAAGTTTGCTTCAGTTTGGCTTCACACAGGCCTACATCAAAACCCAAACCGATTCCAGTTAGTAAGTGCACACGATTCTTTTGCACTAGGAGACTCATCAAAAACGTTAAGCAATTAAAATCACCGAGGAAAAAAGCCAAAAGATAGTTTCTTAAGGTAAAACTCTAAAGATAAAAATCAAAGCAAAAATTAAGACTGTCTGGACACGATACCTACAGATGTGATGAAAATGACCACGCTACTACACGAACAACCCACTCGTGTTTTACACACACTAAGATGGTAAACAAACAGGTAAAGGGTATAAACTTTAGAAGAAAAAAAAATTTTTTTTTCTGGTTTTTCGAGACAGGGTTTCTCTGTGTAGCCCTGGCTGTCCTGGAACTCACTCTGTAGACCAGGCTGGCCTCAAACTCAGAAATCCACCTGCCTCTGCCTCCCAAGTGCTGGGATTAAAGGCGTGCACCACCACCGCCCGGCAAGAAAAAATATTTCAAGTAGTTCACACACAATGTAGACAAAAGGAAGACTAGAACATGTTAATAATTAAAATGTCAGATTTAAATTTTTTAATTTTTATTGTCTGGGTCCTGGAGAAAGAGCTCATCAGTTAAGTGTATCTGTTGCTTCTGGAGAGCAGGGTTAGATTTTCAGCATCCTCTTCAGAGACCTCACAAATGCCTATATTTCAAGGAATCTGATGTCCCCTTCTGGCTCTGAAGGCATCTGGATGCATATGCACACCATCTAATAAAATATGCCAGACACACACAGACATCTAATAAAAAAATAAATCTTTAAAAAAAACTAAGTGTTTAAGAACATCCACATTAACCAGGCATTTTATGATAAAAAGTTTGATAACAAAAATTATATAGAGCAAAAGCACTAGACATACAAAAATTTTCACATATTATATTTTTCAGTATTTTCCGTGGTATATATTGGAGTTGAAACCAGATGAACCTGTAGCTCTACTGTGCTCTGATGTCTCCCAGACTGACGGGAGCATAGTGGTTTGGCTAGCATTTCTGCAAATGATGGGTACACTGTAGCACTGCCTGTCCATGTAACTACATACCAGAGTTATTCCTTTTCCTTTTTTAAAAGTTTTTTTTTTTGTAACACGGTTTCTTGGTGTAACAGTCCTGGCTATCCTGGAACTCACCCTGTAGACCAGGCTGATCTTGAACTCAGAGATGTGCCTATCTCTGTCTCCGGAGTGCAGGGATGAAAGGCGTGCGCCACCACCAGGCTCAGAGAACTCAGTCTTTTAAGATTTAGTTTTGTGCATGCATGTGCACATGCCACATGTGTAAGGTGCACACAGAGACCGGAGGAGGATGTCAGATATCCTGGAACTGGAGCTATGGGCAGTTGTGAGTCACCTGACATGGTTGCTGGGAACCAAAGTCATGTCCTCTGGAAGCAGAGCAGGTGCTTCAATGAGCCATTTCTTCAGCCCCCTAGAGCATGGTTCTCAATGGTGTGTCAAGATTCCCTGAGTTTGCATGTCATGCATATCAGATGTTTACATTATGATCCACAACAGTAGCAAAATTAGTTAGAAAGTAACAACAAAATAATTTTATGGTTTGGGTAACCACAACATGAGGTATTAGATGGTCACAGCATCAGGAAGGTTAAAACCACCGGTCCTTTGCATTTGGGCAAAGTGTAGAGTATGGTAAAAAAATGTATCTGTAGAAATGTATCAGGTAAGTTAGCATGGGCTCAGGGAATAAACCCAGCTCCAGCCCAAACAAGCTCTAAGTGAATGAGCATTACCCAAATCATGGCTCACAGGTCACTACCACTTTGTTTGCTTATTTTGTAGGTGGCAGCGCTGAACCTTGTATATGCTAAAGGTCCTCTACCACTGACCGCTACCCCATCTTCCTGCCTCTTAAAAAGAATTAGCCTAACAGAAGAGACAGCCAAAAACCACAAACGGCATGAGGCACATTAACTAGAATATCTCCCCTCAGTTAATCGTATCCCACATAAACCAGCCTATAACAATGACCAAAAAAATATTTATTTTCTATATTTATATATCTTCATTAGCCTGGTGGAAGGTTTTGATTTGAATGCTAGAAAATTTTGATTTTGTTCTTGCTACTTTATATTTTAATTTTATATGTATACATGTTAGCCTGCATGTAAGTATATACACCATGTATGCCTATGGAGGACAGAAGAGAGTTAAAAGATAGCTGTGAGCCACCAGGTAGGTGCCGAGAATCAAACCCTGGTCCTCTCTGCAAGAGCAACAAGTGCTCTTAAGTACTCTACTGTTTCAAGCCCCTTAGAGAGGACTGTGAATAGTTTAAAGCAAAACAAGGCAGGGGATTTTCCAGACCTCTTTGCTGCAGACAGCTACTCCTCAACAACTTTTTCTTGCCATTAAAAACTTAAAATTATGAAGAACAAACTATTCCTTTGGGGCTGGGATATATGGTGGAGCCCTGGTTCAGAGCGGGTGCCTTGGTGGGTAGATGGGGGGCACACAACAGGGAAAGACACAACCTCTGAAGAAATAATTTCAGATCATAAACATACTACTTTAAACTACCACCATCCACGTTCCTCAAAGGTCTTCATACACTCTTGGAACCAGACAGTTTGTTGTTTTGCTCTGCCCCTCCACCCTACTTTCTCAGCTCAAAAATGGAATTCGTTCTCAACAAATATATGCCTTTCTCCAGGCTGTCAAGTACCTTCTCCTGTCCACCTTTTGTGCCTGAGGTGATTATCTACCACAATGACTCTGGAGCCAAAGCAGTGGGCAGAATACTATGACCTTGCTTCCCCAGCCGAAGCAGCCTGAGAGCTTTCCAAATTATTCAGGCTGCTGAATAGGCCAGACAGCAGCTACTTCTCCAGCATCGGTCTGCAACACCCATTGTCTTCGAGCTCTTGAGTACTCAGGATGTCTTCTTCTAGGAAGCCCTTCCTGCTCACATCACTTCAATACCGATCAGTATTAGTCCTAAATGACTCTCCTCCATGGTCCCAACAGAATCTTATAAATAACTCTCCAAAGACTAAATGCACTGTTTTCACGCCTGCTGTTCACTCCTTGAGTGCAGGAACCTTACACAAAGCTCCTGGCTGGGTCTGGGTCCCACATACACTTCTCTCAATGTAATCAGTTTCCAATTATTTAAACATCTGATATGCCTGCACGGATCACAGGAAGAGGTGATTCTTTCCATCCGCCATTTTAGATTCAAACTCAGGTTGTCAGGCTTGTCAGCAAGCACTTTTACCCACTGAGCCATCCATCTCACCTGCAGCCTGTGCCTTCTGGTGTTTGTAAATCATTTATTGGCTCTGATAATGTTGCTTTCTAACACTTTCCCATTTTTAACAGTGAGGGGTGATGAAAAAAATGGACTTGACAGTAGCTTTTATCATTCATGGCAAATTAGAATGGGATCCTAACCAAGGGAAACACACACACACACAGTTTTACTTTCTTTGTGTTCCACATGCACACACTGTGAGGTCAGAGGCAGTTCTTGTCTTTTTTTCCCCCTCATGTCGGGGTTTCTCTGTGTAGCCCTGGCTGTCCCAGAGCTAAGTAGACCAAGTTGGTCTCTAACTCAGAGGCCTGAGTGCTGCGATTAAAGGTGTTACTTTTTAAGTCAGGGTCTTATTCTTTGGGCAGCTTTGTCATATACACTGGACTAGCCAACCTGCCACCTTCAGGGTGACTCTTCACCTCCCATCTCGCCATAGGAGTCTGGATATTAAAGATGCAGGCCACTGTATCCAGCCTTGTTCTTTTAGAAACTGTTCGAACCACTTTTACTAATTTGTGTGAGGTGGGAGATGCGAGTGGAGGATGGAGGAGAACTTGGATGAATTGATTTTTTTCCTTCTATCTGGTATTGAACTTGGTTCTTCAGGCATAGACCCAAGTGGTTCTATCCATTCAGTCCTTAGACTTGTGGGTTCCTGGGATCTGGACTGATTGTCAGCCTCACTCAGCAATTGCATTCCATCCACTGAGCCCCTCCAAGTGCTTTATCTCCCCATTGCTGATAGTTTTAGATGTACATTCTATCTAGCATGTCTGCATATGACATGGGGTTTTTCTTGTCATACACTTAATTTACCACCTTGTCATTTGGATGCATCTTAGCTACACACTGTATTTTATAAACGACTGTGTTTTAGACACTGCTTTGCCCAGCTGCCTTCTGCTCATGTCTAAAGAGTTTGGGATCTCATACATGAAGGGGTATCATGCTCCTTAACTCTGTTTTCCATTTTTCTTTACATCTTCAATATTTAAAAACTTGTGATTCTTTTTCCCTACCCCAATTTTTGAGGCAGGGTCTCAGATTATATTCTCTGAGCAGACTCTCTGTACCTCAACCTCCCCAGGCAGGGATGTGTAAGGAGTCATGTAGGCTGCCACCTCTATTTAAATATTATCAACAGTCACGACAGCTCTTACTTCTTTTTCTGCTTTCTTCAGACAGGGTCTTTCTATGTAGCCTTGGCTGTGCTGGAACTTGAAGTGTAAAGATATGTTTTAGTCGCTTCTGGGATTAAAACTGTGTGCCACTATGCCCAGTTTTCAGCTTCCTTTATGATACCTGGTCTTATAAAAACTTCCTTCTTTCCCCCCCATGCTCATCTCAAAAAGTTTTCCTGTAGAAATATCACTGTACACCATGGCAACTATTTTAGAAACAAGACATACTAATTCACCTAAGTTTTTATTTATTGGCTCTAGGAAGAATTTGCACGAAAACGAGCCTGTATGGCAGGTACAGAACGTACTGTAACAGCACCAGAGAGGCCCAGCCTCCCTCCTCTACAGAGCCTCCATGTTGATACATACATGTGACTTCAGGAACAAAACCACACAGTCCAGGAAAAAGAGGAGCCCTTGAGGAAAACAGTTTAAAGCGACTTTTCCAATTGACCATACCTTTTCGTATATTAAATTCAAATAATGGATACATTCAGAGGCCCAAATGTTTGGCATAGAATAAAATCATGTTCATTTATTTTTTTTTCTGCATCTTAGAAGGCATAAAATTAAATATGTTGAATGTAATAAATTCATCCATACAAGTGCAAGTCTCCAGCTATAGTGCATTTTATGGCAGATTTATTACTTAAAAATGTACCAGTAAATCAAAAAAAAAAGAGAGGCTATGTCTGTTTAACTTTTATTAAAGTGTATCTAGGAAGTCTTCAGAAATCAAATATGAGCATGAAGATATGGCCAAACATAAAATCTATCAAATTCAGTGAAAAGTTGCTGACTTTAAATAGTAGTTGTAAGAATGACCAATATATATTCTTTGTTAACAACCTCTCACTCTACAGTAAAAAAAAAAAAAAAAAAAAAAAAAAAAAAAAAAGATAAACATTCAGTAAACATTCTTTCCTAAGGTAGTTTCCCTTATAGATCAGTGATTTATCCATTTCTTTGTATACACAAATTTGTTGAACATACCAATCAGTGGTTCTCACAATTGAAAAATAAAAGCACAAAAAAGTTTACACTCTTGTACAGGTAAATCAAAGATCACCTTGAATTAAACTGGATCTCCTTAAGGGCATAGTATAGTTTCAGTTTCATTACCTATTACATAATTAGTTTCTTACATACAAATATTGACATATTTGGCTTGTGCTTCGAAGCCTTTGTATCTACGAAATCCACATCAATGCAGCTCATAATTGGAAGTCACTGGGAAGGTCTTTGCTGCTGCTGGGTTTGACATGGTCGTGTGTTAGAGTCTCTTCAGCACCTACTGTAGCCCTGCACACCGGGAAGGCATCCTCAATGTCCGGATCTAAGCCTTCAGGGCAGGGAAGTTTCAGTAGCTCTTCTCGGAGCTGAGCAGTGTGGCGCTGGGTGGAGAAAATTGCTATTATCAGAAGTGTGAACACTGTGACTCTTGCATATCACTAAGACAAGAACTTGGTTTTAACATACTTCAGTATCAAGTGTACAAATATTTACTCACTATCTTCTTATGGCAGCCAGTATATCACATATTTAATGCACACAACACAGTAAACAAAACTCTTAAGAATCCCCAAACTAGCCGGGCGGTGGTGGCGCACACTTTTAATCCCAGCACTTGGGAGGCAGAGGCAGGCGGATTTCTGAGTTCGAAGGCCAGCTTGGACTACAGAGTGAGTTCCAGGACAGCCAGGGCTACACAGAGAAACCCTGTCTCGAAAAACCAAAAAGAATCCCCAAACTAGGGGCTGGAGAGATGGTTCAGAGCTTAAGAGCATGGTGTTTTTTATGAGGACCCAGGTTCAATTCCCAGCACCCACATGGTAGTTCACACCTGTCTGTAACTCAAGTTCCAGGGCTTATAACACCCACATACACATGCAGGCAAAATTCCTAAACTCAAAATCTAGATGTTGAAAAGCTCAGAGTAATATTCTATACAAGTACAAAAAACTAAACCCACATCCTCAAAAACATAGTATAGTTCCACAGAACTTGCATATGCCCTGACCCTGGTCACAGGATCAGCAATGACTTACAAACATTAATAGTTTGATACATGCATTCTTTTAAATTAAAGACAGTAATTCCTTATGTTGTCACAGATGGCAACTCTGAAAAGGACAAGTGCACAAGTTAAAGTACCCCCAGATTGGGTGTTTATTGGACAGTGCAGCACTCGTCTGGCATGTGCAAGGCTTTGGATTTGACCTTCAGTACTTGGGGTAGGAGAAGATACTACACACTATATAATACACAACCACCAAACAAAAGCCTAAACTACAAACTACAGCCCACATATACACTGCTATTTTTGCAAATGGAAACGAGTGTGTTAATACCAGGGCCCGCTGTAAACTTTGCAAGTTTCTACACTGTTTCACTTTAATGCAGAAGAAACA
This sequence comes from Arvicanthis niloticus, assembly GCF_011762505.2. Classification (NCBI taxonomy): domain Eukaryota; kingdom Metazoa; phylum Chordata; class Mammalia; order Rodentia; family Muridae; genus Arvicanthis; species Arvicanthis niloticus. The sequence goes on along the minus strand of NC_047668.1, from coordinate 60,539,689 downwards.
TGAGTAATAAAAATTATCATTCAGATTTTAAATTTTAAACACATAAAAAAGAATATCAAGAGACTAAATAATTGTGTTATCACATCTTGCCTTAGAATATAAGATGCTAAGAGTGATTGGATGCTTATGAATGAAAATAGCACATTGAAGTTTTTCAAAAGAGAACGTTTTTGATGAATAATGAGGAAACTAGCTGACTTTGAAAATTCAGTAATTTAAAAACATTGATTTTTGGCGTGTATTTGTATAGGCATGTGCACATGAGAAGACTTAAGACAACTTGCAGCAGTCAGTCTTTTCCTTTGCCCCATGTGGGTCTCAGGGATCAAACTCAGGTCATCAGGAATGGTGACACATGCCTTTAGTCACTCAGTGATCTGGATGCAGTTTTCACAGAACAATCTTTACACATATAAGATGCTCTGGTAATCACGAACAAAACAAGGGCAGGGAGCACAATACAAATACTGTAGCTAGTGTGGAGCCTGAGTATTAGTTGAAGGGGTAACAGACAGAGAACGGTTGAGACAATCATACACTATCAGCCACTTACACGGGTTTGGAGCATATTGCCACACTTGAAACTTAAAAACTCTCCAGCACTGATTTCCTTTCCATTGTGATAAGAACCCTGACTAAGGAAGAAGAAACATCTCACTGTTACGAGGACTTGGGAGTGGTGGGATACGATAACTCTTATTGGGAATTCAAGCTGTCTTACGTCCTTCCTTGACTAGCCTTCTTCAGCAAAAATGTAGTTGAAAGAATAAAAATCTTCACTAGTTTGGAAAGAAAGGACTTCTAAGTCAGAGTGACAGAAAAATAACACAGTAGTTTGTCATAGGAGCTCATGCTCTTAAGTCTGGCACTGGGGAGATAGAGGAAGGCAGATCTGAGGTTGAGGGCATCTCGGTATACATAGTTACATTCAGGCCAGCCATGAGTACAGAGTGAGACCCTGTCTCACAAACAAAAATAAAAAACAACCTTCAAAATAATACAATAAGATAACTTTAGGTAAAAGCCAACACTGAAATGACAGAACAGAGCAGCGGACCCAGCTAGACTGCAGGCTGTGAGGGTGTGTGTGAGCAAAGCTGCGGCTGGGAACCTATCCAGGGAGTATCAACCTGTGTGCGCCGAAGAAGGAAAGGGGGGAACATGGTGCACACTGAAGAGGATAAGCAGGCCCTTCCGATGGGAAGACTGAAGGGTCTCCCACTAACCACATGAACTAGATGAAGGGAGTTAAGCAATATCCACATATCTGAGAGAAAAGGGCAGTCTGGAAATTAAGTGTAGAAAGCTGAAGAATCTATCTGAAGGAAGGTACAGCCCTGCTCTCGATGTTTAATGAGGGCACCTAGAAGAAACCATTAGTAACACAAGTCAGGAGATGATGAGGAAATGTGTTTGAAGAATAATCACATTTGACTGATTTTGTTTTTTGTCAACTTCATGCATGTATGAGTCCTTCTCTCCCCTCCCTCCTGTCCCTATCAAACCTGCCTCATCCCTACCAGTCCCTTTTTGAGATCCATGACTTTTAGTTTTGTTTTATGAATAATCTTTAAAGAGTAAATGTCTAGCATTTCAAGCCCAAAGACCACAAGAGAAAGGGAGGCAGAAATAAATTGGATCTCAGAAAAAAAAAAAAAAAAAAAAAAAAAAAAAAAAAAAAAAAGAAAAGAAAAGAGAATAAACAAGGACCAGGGAGAAAGAGAGCAGTTCGTGATGAACAAAAGAGGGAAGCGTTGGTTAAGTGCTGAGTGGGTGTGCTCATGAGTAACCTCAGTGTGTGTCAGGTCAAGGGAGGCTTCCAGCAGTCAAATGAGCAGAAACACAAATGGAGACGAGCTAGCAGGCATGGTGTAAGGAGAGACCCACAAATCTCTAACTGCTCTCAAGTCCTTGTTCCTGTTTGGTACAGAACACAGCCTGGTTTCCAGGAGCGAACATAACAGAACTAGCATAGATCAAGCAAAGACTTCTATCCTTAGACAGCAGCATCACTAACAAGGGTAGCTTTGAATTCCTATCCTCCTGTACAGAGATGCACAGTGCTAGGATGGAGGACATACACTACCAGTCATACCTCTAAAGCCTCCAAAATATAAAAACTCAAACTACATACAAAGAAATCACACCTGAAAAACTAGCACTCTTATTATCAGTTATTTATTTGTTTTGAGAGAGTGTCTGAAGTACTGACTATCTGGGAACCCAGCCCTCCAAGTACTGGGATTAAAGGTGTGTGCCACCACAACTGACCACCTCCATCTTTTCAAGGACTGAAAAACAAAGAGGAAAGGAGCCAGGAGGGACAAAGAACACTGCATGCACAGAAGGCAGATACCTGGCAGAGAAGGAGAGGACCAAGGACTATCTTCCATTTCCATCAGGGAATGCTCAAGTAAAAAACAACTGCCTACCTCCCACAAATCTGGCTGCTCTCACAGTGGCTATTCCCAACCAGCTATCAGAGGCTCTCCATCTTGTACCTTCTTCTTCATTCCAATACCAAAAAATAAAATTATGTGAAGCAAGAGGCATAAGGTAAGGCTAAAAGATTAAAGACAAAACTCATGTGGGCAATCTCTAGGATGTGCCAGAGACCTGGGATGAAGAGAGGCCCCAGAGGGTCTATAGGGGTGACTCTAGCTGAGGTTTCTAGCAGTGGGCATATGGATCCTGAAGTGGCTGCTTCCTGTAGCCAGGCAGGACTCCCAGTGGAAGGATAAGGACAGCAACCCACCCACAAAGCCTTCGACCCAAACTATGTCCCATCTACAAGATGCTCAGGGACAGAGATAAAGCAAAGACTGTGGGAATGGTCAACCAATGACTGTTCCAAATTGAGATCCATCCCATGGGCAAGAACTAATCCCTGATATTATTAATGATACTCCATTATGCTTGCAGACCGGAACCTAGCATAACTGTCCCCTGTCCTAGCAGCCAATAGAAAGATAAGCAGAGACTCACACCCAAATATCAGATGGAGCTCGGGAGTCTTACAGAAGAGCTGGGAGAAAGACTGAAGGACCTGAAGAGGACAGGGACTCTACAGAAAACCAACAGAGTCAACTAACCTGGACCTTGGGGGCTCCCAGAGACTGAACCACCCACAAAAGAGAGAGCACAGGCTGGATCTAGGCCTCCTGCACATATGTAGCTGATGAGCAGCTTGAACTTCATGTAGGTCCCCCAAACAACTGGGGCAGGGGCTGCCCACGAGCCTGTTGCCTACCTGCTTGTCTGTGGATCCCACATCCCTAAATGGACAGTCTTGTCTGGCCTCCGTTAGAGAGGATGTGCCTAGTCCTGCAGCAACTTGATGTGTGGGGGTGGGGGGTTTGATACCCAGAGTGACCTTCCCCTTCTAAAGGGAATGGGGGAGAACTTACATGAGGGGGTACCAGGAGGAGAGTAAGGGCTGATATTGGGTTGTAAAGTGACTAAATAAATTAAAACAAAACTAAACAAACTCCACAGACCCAATACCCTGCCAACCCCGACCTGTGTCACATCTTTGGGCTCAGGTCCTATAGCTACTTTTAATTCAAAGAAGTTCTAGTCCTCTGTCAAAGCTATTACACCCATCTATACATGTTCTGCAACAACCTTCTTCTTTGGGAATACCTGAGTCCATGACTTCACAAGTGACTCACCTTGAGAGCTGCAGCATGGTGAGACATGGTCCTGCCCACCCGCTTATCACTGCTGTACTGCTGGATGTCTGCAATCCACTCCTCACACTGGGCCATGATCTCAATTCTTTTCAAGTAAAAATGTTTGTGTATAACCTTGAAAATAAAAACAACAGAACAGAGCATGTCTACACATCAAAAAGTCAAAGCTTATGGCATTACTAAAATACAAATTTTAGACACTGCTATGTTTATCTGTCCCGAAAATGTTTTATGTGTTCTACATCATTACAAACCAGGTTCAGAACATCAGATGACACACACTGAAATACTCAATGTTTTCATGGCAAAGAATACCCAACACTGCTCAGATACTGAAGTAATCCCATCTAAACAGCATAGGACACACATACAGCAACATAAAACAAATGGAAATAAACCAGCAAGAAAAAAAAATTTCAACACACTGGCAGCAGAAAAGTTTTTGTCTTTAGAAGAGAACTCAGGGATTGAAGAGATGGCTCAGAGTATATAGCTTTTACAGAAGACCTGGGCTGAGTTGCCATCACCCATGTCAGGAGTCTCACACCCACCTGTTAAGTCAGGCTCCAAAGGATCTGATGGCTTTTCTAGGCATTTGAACTTGTGTACATACACATCCCACCCCACACAAAATTAAAAAAAAAAAAAGTCTTTAAAA